>NC_045548.1:9971924-10231924 GCF_009769535.1 Thamnophis elegans
ATTCTCTAGCATCTACATCTTTGTTTTCCTTCAACAAGCTGCTCTGCTGTTTCATTTCCTAGAGGCCTTCCAAAAACATGGCAACTTCCAAGAAAAGGAAGAACGCAAAACCACAACATGATCCTAGATCACTGTCACTGTCACCTCCACTTTCCAAGTGGTGACTAAGGCTTCAATCAAATTAAGTATACCAGAGCCTCCCAACAGGGGTGAGCAATTAATTTTCCCAAGAGGCCACATGACAAACTGGGACTGATGTGGAGTCCTCTTCCCTGCTCTCTTTTACCACCATGCTCCCCTTGTCCCAATGCTGTTGCCTCGACAAAGGCAGCCATGGGACTTAATGTACCCAGAATACCAAAAATGCCCATGTCTGTTCAGGAACAACTTCAAGCCCCTTTTGAAATCCAACAGGTGAGCGGTATCAATTGATATTTGCTATTAGAAAGAACAGGCAGCTCCTCTTCATATTGTATTGTGTAAATGTGGTATAAGTCTAGGTTTTGTGTGTGTGTATTTTACATGTTTGTTAATTAAAAAAAAAAAGAAATCCAATAGGTCATTAGGCCGTTGTTAGAAAATAATAAGATAGGTTTTATTTCCGGCAGAGGCATACAGGATTCCAAAGTAATAAAAGGGTGATCTGACCATGACCAGAGTCAAATATTATTACCTTCTCCTCACTCGCTGAACCAGAAGTATGCCAATTAAACTCAGCTATTTATTTCTACTCTGTGTTGGCCTGGAGATGCTGTGGAAGTCTTGACAGTTTGGAGACTGTTGTGGTCAGTCAGAATTAAAAAGACTGAGGTAAAGTCCTAAAAAAGACCATCCTGGTTTTCTGTGGGCTCCAGATTTAGCTCTGCCTGAGATGTTGACTTGTGATTTCTCCTGAACACATGACTGGATACGATATGCAAATTATTGTCATGGCAAGAGAAGCCATTGTCCTGCTTCTCTTGGATACAACTTGAAGTCCTATATGAAGAGGGAGGCCCTGGTGATAGTATCTCATGTCCTTATAAAAGCCAGAACTAGCTTCTCAAAACACTTTATATGAGGCTGTTTTCAAAACCACTTTAGAAAAACTCCTGGTGCAGAATGCAGTAGCCCACGTGTGTGAGAGCTGCACCATCATACAATACAGATGTTAGTGATAGATTTCTGGGTGCAATGAAATATTTGACCTTAATCTTCAAAGGATATGGCTTTTAGTGTGTTTAGGACCACTTTTTCCAAATGTAACTCATCTGTCTAAAGTGCTCCTCCCACATAGAGGGAGGCACAGGGTTCCCAATGCATATTACATGAAAGGTTATGGGCCCCAAAGGCCGTGTTTTTTTTCCCTGATGGTTCCCTGATGCAAGAAATGCAACCACATAGAGATTTAATGGGAAAATGCTGATGCTTCTAATCTTCAAACTACTTTGCAGGACTATTTCTTGGCTAGGATATATATGCAAAGTGGTAATACTGCTCAAAAGTATTTTTCCTAGCCAAAAATCTAGTTTGGAGCACCTTTCTAAGGAAAAGAAAGAAAAGTAATTGCTTATTACAAAATGCTAAGTGTCGATTATAGGAAAAGAGGCAATGAAATTTCAAATCTCAGATTTTCATGTTTGTAAATAAAAGGAACAATTGTGTGAAATATTTATTGGGCCAATGTAATAATAAACAGCATTCAAAGCACTATTTCTCAGCTATCCAATCTGTGTCTGTAATTTGGGGCTTGCCAAGGCTTTAAAGCTAATACCAACAGATTTTGAGTGGTTGCTTGTCAATTTTTGCCAAGCAATAGAAAGCAGAAACTATTTTTATACTGAAATAATAGAAAATACATGTAGCTCAGGTTTTAGATTTTGGCAGTGGTTTGCTCTCCAAGATTAAATTTTCATTCATCATAAAAGAAATCTCCATTGAAAGCTTTCTCTTGCCCTTCTTAAATTCCAATTTTTGCCTAAAATTTATACTTATACAATGTCACTTTGAATTTAAAGAGAAAAATACGTAGTGTATGTGAAAATATTGCCTTTGTTTCTTAGATCTCTCTCAAAACATCTGTATAGATATGGGAAGGATTTCTTGGACAAAAATAAAAAAAATCCTCTGAACATTTCTCTTTGCAATTCCTGGATTCAGATACATTCTAAATGTTATGTAAACTTGGCTTTAAGAATGAGAGAGCTCATAAGCTACCTTTCCTGGCTAAAACTGAAACTATATTGCTTGGGCTTGCCCTACAAACCAGAATTAATCATGATTTCGTCTGTGTTTCTAAATCCTACTTTGCAAGCAGAAGCCACTGGGTCATTTCAGCAGAAACTACATTCTGATGCACAGTGAGGAATGGTTGAAGTTCTTGAGGTTAATGCATATAGCACTAAAACAGAATTTAAATCTCTAATTGACCAGCGTGCAGGACTGGACTCTTTGGTATTATGCATACAAATATAATCAGGGTTTCCCCCGCAAACCCTGATTACCTATTTTTTCTATTTGAGATAGATTGTGCAGTTCCACCACAAAACCGTGGTAGACTAAAGCGCGCTCGACGAAAGCGCGTACGTGATGTCATCACAGCGCGACGAAAACAGCACGCTGTGAGCGGTAAACTTAAAATTAACGCGTAAATCTAAACCTAACCCCCCCAAACCTAACCCTAAACCTAACCCTAAGCCTAACCCTTAACCTAACCCTAAACCTAACCCTTAACCTAACGCTAACCCTTAACCTAACCCTAAACCTAACCCTAACGCTTAACGCAACCCTAAACCTAAACCTAACCCTAACCCTTAACCTAACCCTAACCCTAAACCTAACCCTTACCTTTATGTGAATCGGCTTGCTTTAAAAGCGCTTTTTAAAGCGCCCTTTTTTCTCCGTGGTCGTATTTGTCGCGCTGCTGATGACGTCAGGTACGCGCTTTAATCGGGTGCGCTTTAGTGGACCGCGGTTTTGACGGGTCACGAGATTGTGCACCTTTACTTACATAAATTGCAGTAAAGAAATGCCTTTAAGAAAAGTATTGAAATAGCCATGCGGGTACATATTACAATGAATAAACCCTTTTGCTTGGCATTCTATTTTTACAGCTATAAAAAGCTATTTCAAGCAACAATACTCAAAAAATAATTATTTGCATATTAAATGAGGCTTACTTTAAGATAAATGTGCAAAAAAGACCCAGTCATTGTTATTGTGTTTATACTTAGTTCACTTGGTTCTGTTAACCAAGTTTAGCAGAATAACAAAAAAGAAAGTTGTAGACATTTTAACAAAGCTAATATAGCTAGGTGAATGAGAGTAACTCAAATTATTACATTAGTTAGCACCCATGTACTTTTAGCTGATTGTGACGAATTGTTGCTGTTTGCTGAAGCAGCAAGCAGCATATTTTCTAAGAGGTGATTACAGCCTCTAAGGGGGTAGAATATAAGATATACTGTCAAATTGGATGTGACTCAAATGTAATATTATGGAAAAGAAATCCATGAAGATAAAATATCTCAAAGGAAACATACACAGGTTAGCAGGGAGAAGGAGGCCTAAAGAGACCAAGTTTAATCAACATGTGCAAGTAACATAAAACTGGGGACCTAAACATAGTACATGTTCATCCCCTTCTGAAATAACCTTTAAGATTAAAGCAACCTTTACAAACCAAAACAAAATTTGAAAGAAATTTAAAATAAAGTTGGCAAACAAAAGCATCTGTCTTTGGTGTCATTATTTCCCAGAATACTCCTGGATTCCACATAGACAAAATGGACCTTCCTAGAAAATAATAAATTGACCACAGCCTAATGCTTGGTTTGTAAATGTGCATAATATAAAAACTAGTCAAAGGTGTAATGTAGGAGTAAACAGAATGCAAAAAGAAGATTTTTTTTAAAAAAATGGGGCAAAGTAATTCTACCAGTTTACTTTAGAATAAATGAGTCAGCATGGTTACTATGGCAACCGTTTTAAGAATGGGCATGCCTTCCATAGTGATCATATTTGGTGAGTCCAATTATATGCTCTGCAATTATGAAAGGTGACCATGGCCCCCCAACATTTGAACCCCTAACGCCAAGAATGCTGTTCATTATGTACAGTCAATGGATTCTTTTTGTTCTATTTTGTTCAATAGGTTGCTTCCAGATGAGATTTTAATGTTGTCCTCATCCTGGTATAGTCAATTTTCAAGGGAACTGGGTGATATTGTCTTCATATGTAGCCTAGTCCTGGATTTTGGTGTGTGTGTGTTTTTTGGGAGGAGGCGGAGGGGTGACAAGAAGGAAAAGATGGGAATAGCTGTTCAAAGTTTTTTCCATAGTTGCCCTAGAAACAAGCACTGTCTAAAACTAAAATTTAATCTTAAACTTTCCAATACATGTTTATTGTGCTATATAAATGTGAAAAAATGATGACCCTGTAATAAGTAGTTTTAGCTTTGCTAGTTGAGAGGGCTCTTAAAATGTATTCAGCCACAAACCATACCAACTGTAGTTATGGAAATAGGATTACTTGTCATAGGGAGAGTTGCAGATAGCAGTATAGCTCCCAATATTACAGCCTACTCCTGTGCTGAAATTAAGGAAGATAGTGATAAAATAAGCCAATATGATTTGTAGGCCAACATATAATCAACTATACAACCAAACAAAAGCCTGAACATGGATGAGTTTGAAGTGGTCATATCATATGTATTTTAATCTGCTATTTGGAGTTAAAAGTAAATCATGGATTATCTGAAGATGGAAAGACAGGTTTTTCCTAAGAACCCAGACATTTTTAAGGAGATGATGCTTAGCCATCATAATCCAAATGAGAAAATCCTCATCTGAGATAATAGGTATGAAAATATATTCATCAAATGGTTAAACTCCCTCTGTAGAGCAGGGCTGTCAAACTTGCGGCCTGCGGGCCGGATACATCACACGCTGGCCACGATTTGGCGAAGGGGAAAAAAGTCTCTACATGCCATGTGAACGACGCTGTGACAACGCGAGTTTGACACCCCTGCTATAGAGCGTCTTCCCAACCAAGCAGATGTGAGATGTGTTCCGACCAGAACTCCCAGCCTATATCCTCTTTGGCAACAGATTAAAAGGATCTGCATTAGATCCAATGTTAATTGTGTATAGAAAAGCCAATTTTATCTATTCCCTAACTAAAACTTAAGACAAGACAAGGTCTCACACCTCTTTTATAATGACAGAGAAGGCGAGGTAAAAGGATATTAATTTCACATGTACTGCCTGGATCCTTGTGGGAAATGAACAGGGATATGAATCTGGCTAATAGAAATCTAAATGATATTCAGCGTGGGAGTCTATCTGTACAGCTCTCAGTTCCTGAAAATGGTGATTACTTCAAATAAAATCACTGACTTGTGTCTGCGCAGTCTTCCAAGCAGCACCTAATTATCAGTTCATAGCAATGGGATAAAGAGCAGTGATGGAAAAGCAGTGAGCGCTGGACACAAGTACCAACATAAAAAAGCAATGTATCTTGTCCTCCCTTAGCATTTCAACATACTCAATCCAATCTTGCTAACAATTACACAGCATGTGGTGGTGCCAGATGCTTAATATAGTGGGAAGGCTGCCAAATCAAATTGAGTGGAGGAGTCAACATTCCTTTGCAAACGGATGATAAGCTCAGCGACAAGCAAAATAAGCATTCCAAATCACTGTTTGAACTAAATCAGAGCTGGCACAGTGAGTGAAAATACTATGTGCATTTTAGAAGTGCTTTCTAGCCAAGACCCCAGCAAGATTTCTACTGACCTTGTATATACACTTGTGGAGGTCACAAAGAACACCAACCTCTTCTTCTTCTTCCATTGTGGTCTCCTTTTCCTGAGAGAAGAGTCGCCGCCTACCTGTTTTTTGAGGGACCTCAACTTCTTTTGCTTTGTTCCGGAAGCCATTTTTATGAACAACGCCATTGATGAGTCCGTTTTTGGGCTCGTAGCGGGGCAGAGACTGGAATTCATGGTTGTTATCTGAATGTCCTTCCAAAGGACCCCTCCGCTTTTCCAGAATCTCCTTTTCAAGGAGAACTTCTTTCTCCAGTCTCTTGTGCTCCTCAGCAGAGAGGGAATCATAGGAGAGTAGATACTGGCAATAGGCTTCCTGCAGTTTTGCTAACCTGTCCTGTGCAGTTTTGGGGATACGCAGCATATCTGCCAGCTTATTCCATTTCTTGAGGTCAGTTACCTGCTGCATACCCCCCATTTCATTGATCAACTGGAAAAAGCAGGCCAAGTCTAGCTCACAGCCTCCTGAAGGTCAATGCAGCAGAAAAGCAGGAAAAAAAAGAGGAAAACACAGAAAATTGTTAAGGAAATTGAACCCAAACCACATTCATTCATGCCCCAATTTTTATGAATATGTCTGGATAGTATCCATTCAGTTGCAGATGAAAATAACTTTTCCCTTAAATGCAATACCTCTCTGTGAAAACCAGAGGCCAAGGAGGAGGGTTATAGTCAAGAGTGTTTCCTTCGCTTGTTTTTTATGGGCAATTAAAAATGTTGCTGCCTAGGTAGAATTATATGGCCAGCATGTTAATTAGGTATTATTTCTGTGCTAGTTTTCTAAGGAAAACAAAGCAAACAGAAATAAATAAAACCACTTCCCACACCCAATTACTCTGATTACTTCATGAATCTCTTATTGTCTTTCCATTTTTAACTTCCCTACCCACTGCTATAGAAATCTACCATAATGAGAATGGAAATCTGCTTCAAACAGGATGTACACCTTTCTCTCTGCTTGTATTTACGACATATCACCATGCCAAAATATGCTTTATTTATTTATTAATCAGTACTTTTGAATATAGCCAATTGTTTATTCCACAAACTACAGTTAAACAAGGTACGGCTTAGCGCAAACGGCAACATAGCCTTTGTCCCTTTTATGTCCATCAGCTTACACTGAAATAGCACTTTTCATTCCCTTGCTTCAAAAGCTTAGAAGGAAGAGTTGTTATCACAAAGAATTCTGCTGTAAATGTGAGCAGCTGAATTAGCGTTTTTACTTTGTTATACAGACTTGGTCCAATTTAGTTTTGTGGTTGCCGAGAACCACTATTCCACAGACCAAGTGAGATGTATACTATAGTTCATATCTTCAATATAAACAAAAGCCCATTTTGACGATTTCACTTGGTGAAGTCAGTTTCTGAGGTTTAAGAAGAGGGATCATGTGCTAATAAATGTCTAGCTGAGTTCATACAACACAAGTAGCAATGTTAATAAAGAAAGACAAGCTGTTGGATCACTCCTACCAGGCATGGCTAGGCAAGGCTAGAGAAATCAATACATGATTTGTCTGGAATATGTATGAACCAGGAAGGCTGAAGAAGCCAAAGTCATGAGCAAATAATAATTTCTGATAATTGTTTATTAAGAAGAGCAAGCCAGAATTCTTGGTTCATGCATAATTCTAAAATTAGCCAGCTTTCAAATTGATTTGTTTAATCGAAAGAACTATAAGCAAGAGGGACTGAACAAGATGCACTCCTACATTATTCATTCCTAGTAATTCTATCTCATATGACATTTTAATAGAGACTATCCAACATGATACCCACATGTCGATAACAGATAATGTATGCATGAAAAAACCACAGCCAGATGTGAATTTTTGACAAAATATTAACAATTCCTGTTAAAGTTAACAACATATATTGAGAATTAAAGCAAACAAAATTTACAGGATTAATTCTGAAAATATTCAAGATTTTTAAGACACTAATTTCAATAGTGTTTGAATAAAAAAGTCATTTGAATTCAAAGAAGCAAGGTTATTAATATAAAAACCTGTTCTCTAGCCATTTCAACTGGAGCTCAAAAATATTCTGCATTAAGATAGATATTACAGTGTCTGTTTTCACAGTAGCCTATTCATTTTCTCAAAGCATATTGCCTTGACACCTTTTTTCCTTTGGCAATTATTTAACATTCAAATTTCTTTTAATAGAACTAACATTTTGGCTAATAATTTTAATGAAACAGGCCTTTTTCAAAAAAACTGATTAACCCACAGGGAAAATCTGTATTGCAGTCTAATCGTTAGTCTTAGTGAGAACAATATACCTTTTTGTCTTCAGGCCAAAGATAGGGAAGCATTTGGATAATTGCATCCTTTTATAATACATATGTTATATACAAATAACAAAGAATTAAATTTTATTCCAAGTATAACTTTTTTTAAAACAGAAGAAAAGAACTAACACAATTCAGATATAACTGGATTCAGATGCCAAGCAGCAGTTTACTAGTCTGATTCTCAGAAACTCATGTTCCCTGCAATGCTTATAATCATACAATACAGTGGTACTCGTGCTTAACTGGTTCTGAGAGGCATGATGAATACTAAAAAGGATGAGTAGCAAACAAACCATGTGATTACCACTTGACCCTTTGTTTTGGCTCGGAAAAGCTTCCTATCTGTCCGTGTTAGTAACCTTCCCAGCAGGGCCAACTTCCCATCTACCCACTGCTTCCTTTTGCAGTGAGCTTCTCAACATGGCCGACTTCCTGCCTTGTCCTCTGCAGCTGTCCCCCACTTCCTTTTGCAGTGTGTTGAGTACCAAACAAAGATGAGTACCAGTCCAACATTTTGACGTTGAAATGCGTCAGGCACCAAATTTAATGAGTTTTGAAGCAGTCAAGTACTGAGGTACCACTGTATCAGAAATGACTAGCAGTTCCTTCGTTTGATATTTTCTGAAGTGCTGGTGTTCTTCTTTGACTTAAGGGGATGGTACTTAAATTGTCTGACAAATTATTCCTTTTCTTGGTCTCAAATAATGTCATTGATCCCACAAAATTCCCAATCCTGCTCTTTGACACAAACGTCTTGGCAGACCCACAACTGGATCCTCAACTCACAAACAAGCAATTACAAATTGCTCCATCACCCCCCAGGATATGCAGAAATTTCCCCCGTTTAAGAACCCTAGTCTTAGAGGACCTGTGGGCCCACCTCAGTTTTACACATCCGCATCCCTTCTCTAGCAAGGCTGCAAAACAAAAGGCTTCTGTTGCGGTTGAAGTTTCCATTCAATTTACTGTAGCAAATAAATCTGTATCAGGGACATCATCCAACATTATGTTATTGTCTGATACACGAGGAAACAAGCCAGTGTCAAATTTGGATTGTTTTGACTTATTTTAACAAATAAGTCTAGTAAATAAATCACAAAGTGTGGTAACATACACCGAATTTAGGATGGAACCAACCATTTCTATCTTCCTTTCCATAACTTTACCCAAAGAGAATGGGGATGTACAAGAATCCAAGGTTCATGCCAGCTCATTGTAATCATGCTAAACTGAAAGAGCTTGAGAAGGGAATGAGCTGGCTGTAGGCCCCATGTGTTCTGGCTCCCTGATCCACTCCTTTCTAGATTCTTCTCATTCCTTTTTAGATTCTCTATACCGAAAAAAACAGGGAAGCTGGCAGGCTTCCTTGTCTCCAACCAGTGGTCTCCACACCAGTGGTTTGATTTAACTGGCCATGTCCATTACAGTAACCAGCTGGCAATTGGACAAGCCTTCCTGTGACACATCTCAAAATTTTCAATAGCTCAAAACTGTGGCCTTCTCCAGATTCAAAGTTCCTCTGAATGAAGTCAGTAGTGCTAAGTACACACATTGGCAGGTTTAACAGAAGCCCAATAAATTATATTAACTAAACACTTAAAATGGTAACTATCGGTTGGCACTTAATAAATCACAGTATTGATTATACTTACAAACAGCACATCTCACAAAAAAATATTGTCTTTTAAAAATATACTGTGAGATTATAAAAAAGCTGCTTTAATTATACTTAATTAAAAAGCTCCTAATTATAATTTATTACCAGTACAATCTTTCATTAATTTAAAAATCTATTTCATATTCCCTGGGGGGGGGGGGAAAGCCTGTGTTCAATATTTTCTTTTGTATTCCCCAAATCAACAGATTCTTAAAAATAAAGTAGCAAATTGGATGAAACCCTGAACCTTGATCATGCAAAGTACACTTCTGTCAACCTATCTGTTTAAAGCTTACAGGTAGTCCTTGATTTATGACCATCCATTCAGCAACCATTTGAAGTTATGATGGTGCTAGAAAAAATGGACTTGAGACTGCTCCTCAAAGTTACGGCTGTTCCAGCGTCCCCATGGTCACGTGATCACTTCAACTCCTCCCACTCACCTATCTTTCTCTCATCTCTGTCCTTCCACATGCCCTCCACGCCACCATATACCTTGCTGCCACAGCTGCCCCCACTGACCTTTGCCACCTTCCTCCTGCTGCTGCGCCAAGACCCAAAAGCTAGGCGAGGAGGCAGCTCTGAGATGCACATAGTAAACACAACAGGGCAGCGAAGCCTCATCTGCTGAAGGGAACCCTCTGGAACGAACTCCCCGTGGAGATTCGTACCCTCACCACCCTCCAGGCCTTCCGCATAGCCCTTAAAACCTGGCTGTTCCGACAGGCCTGGGGCTAAAGACTTGCAGCCCCACCTCGAATGGTATGATTGTTGTGCTTTTTTTAACTGTGTATGGTCTTTATGTTTTGTAACTTTGTCTGTTTTTCCCCTCCCTTGAGTTGTGAGCCGCCCTGAGTCCCTTTCAGGGAAAAGGGCGGCATACAAATAAAGTAAAATGAAAATGAAAATGAAAACTTGTCAGGCTGTGCTGGGAAAGATGCAGAGGGCCAGCAAGGTGTGGCACTCTGCTACTCTCCCTTGTTAGGCGAGGGAGTAGAGCCGGCATTGGCCCCCTGGAGGAAGATGGAGGTTGTATGGGAAGTGCTGTTTGGGGTGGCGGCAGAATTGGAGGACTGTGGGGTACCGAGAGGGGCAGCATGCATCCTGTAGCTCGTGTTGGAAGCATTCCTGGAAAACCAGTTTGTGAGCTTCAGCAAGGGGTAGAGTTAAAGCCTGGCACAGGCAGCCTACTATCTGCTCAGCCCAATCTTCTTCCTGCAAAGTTTCATGAAGGGTCAGCAGCATCCAACATGCTGAAAACCACAGACTGGTTCTTTAGGTGCGTGACCCGACAAATGCGCGCCCGACAACACCGCGCGATAAAACCGTGGCATCAACTGCGTGCCCACAAAGGCGCGCCGACAGAAGGGCGATTACGGTTAAGGTAAGGGTTAGAGTAAGGGTAAGGGTTAGGTTTAGGGTTACCTTTAGGGTTAGGTTTAGAGCGCGCTTCTGTCGGCGCGCTTCTGCGGTCATTCGTTGGTGCGATTTCGAACTCATGGTTTTCTCCCCGCGGTTTCGACGGCGCGCTTTTGTCGAGCGCGCATTTGTCGGTGAACCCTTTAGGTGTACTTCCAGTATGCACTCTGCCTCTCACACTGCTGGTCATTCTTCCTCCCTGCTTCCTTTCAGTTGAACCTGGCAAGTACCCTTAAGCAGACGCGGCTCTGCCAACCCTGTCACACTCACTGTGCATATCTCAGGGCTGTGAGGTCATGTGAGGTTTCACCAAAACACTGAAATTCCAGCCCCAATTGCTACTGTAAATCAAGGACTACTTGTAATCTATTTTAGGAGCTCATAAACATTAATTCTTAAATTCTTAGGAATAAAAGATAAAATACTTTTTAAATAGTAGAAAAGCATTTTCAAAGGAATTATTGTTCCCACAAAATTCTACTTTTTGTTATCCTACGTCTCAGAAACAAAGAAAGTGCAGATTCTTTTCCTTTTCATTAATTATTGCAAAAGACAAATAAATCCACATTTTGCAACGCGGAAGTAGGCAAATACTTATCATCAAAAATTGTCCAATGCCTAGGAAGTGTTGAAAATAATCATTTCAATCACTCAAGTATCCAATTAGAAATCTAGTTAAGAAATGATCAGGATAAATTGGAAAGAAGTTCATTTTAAAATGAACATAATTTTTCATGAGGAGAAAAGAAAAGTTAAATATGGGGGTGGGGGGAGTAATTGTATGCTCTTAATCCATATAGCTTCCCTGGGAACCCCCTAAAATCCAAATGTAGAGTAGATGAGGGCTATCTGATTACATACGTGTCTGATGACTATCTCTTCTTAAGTCATAAGATACTTTTGAAATCTGAATGTTTGCTCTGAAGAGAACTGCTCTGTATGGAATGGCACGGAAATCTATGGCTCACCTGCTACCACTGCTTTGTGTTTGCCGAGGATTAATCTGAGTATAAATCAGTGCTCAAAATGGTTGCTTGCTACAAAGAGCAACAAAAAGCCCAGACTCACCTATGAGTGGAAGCTCTTCCATAGTAATGCCCTGAGATTTGAGGTGCTTCTTGATACAGGCCAGACGCTGCACATTGGGCCCCCAGCGCCTGCTGAGTTTGTGAATGTGCTGGATCTGGGTCACAAACCGCATCTCTTCATTCAGCTTGCACTCAGGCCTCCAGTCAGGCGGAGGGATTACCCGGCACATCCCATACTTCTCAACCTGAGCACGGACTGACTCAATGTATATCAATGGGTCATGGAACTCCTTGGGGGAAGGCCTGAGAATAGGAATCTCTTCCATCGTGGCCCACCCGGACTTGACGCTACCTTTCTCGTGCTTCCCTGTTGAGTCATGTGGCTTGTGCAAGGACTCTGTTTGAGAGGTAGAATAATGTTCACAGGAGGCATTTTCTGTTTTGCTATGTGCTTGTTTCCCTGGCGTGTTCTTCCCAGCAGCAGCAGCTCTTTTCGGCCTATTCCTTTCCAGACTATTCTGTGGCACTTCCTGACTCCCGGGCTTTTTCACATGGCCATTCAGCAAAGGTCTTTCCACGGATGGCGCTTTTTTGCTTGGGGTTTCGGCCACGTTGGTGGCTCCCTTCACTTTCTTGACAGGTGACTGTATTTTGTCTATATGGTTTGCTTCCTCCAGCCTCCTTTTTGAGTTGCGCAGCCCTTCCCTCAACTGCCTCCCTACCTCCTTAGTGCATGTCTTTTGGTTCAACTTGCCATTGACCTTGACACCGTTAATAGCTGTATTGTTAGGCTTGGCCGCTCCAAGGGATAGCACCTGTTTACGGGTTTTTGCATTGCTACTTTCCATTTTCCCTGAGATTGTGTGGTTGACAGGTGTACTGAGTTTGTGGTGATTTAGTTTGGTTTCCTTGACCAGTTCTTTCTTGGCTTTGGTGTATGTGACAGTTCCTTTAGTCACTGTTGCAGTGTACTTCACAGTTTTGGACGGTGAAGGTCTGACGTCTCTCATCTTTTTGGCACTGGCTGTATTTGCACTCAGAGTTGACATTCGAGTGATACCGTTGACCTTTGAAACCTGGAGATGCCAGGAACATCAGAAAGCAGGAAGGAAAGAGAAAAAAGAAAAACCAATGAATATTAAGCAAGTCAACGAATAGACAATAAACCTTAAAGGCTTCACCTCTCTTACAAGCCCCTTGGAAAAAACCCTCCCCCCATACACACAGTTACAACAAATGGCTCTAGATATTATTGTTATATCACAGACTTAGAGCAGTGTGGTGCTTTTTAAAATAAATTTAGGAATGAAACTATATAAGAAAACAGCATGAACTGTGCATATCTTCACACCTCTAATGCTCCCCAGTGAATGAGACAGCGCTTCTGTTTCTTAGCACTGCTTGATAGTGGGACTATGCAAAGATTTTGTATCATGGTTTGGTTCTAGAATGGATCCAATGTTGTTTGGATCTTACGAATATATAATATGTGCTGCCATGTTTCCTTTTGCTTTACCCTAACCCTATTATATCCTAGTGTTATAAAACACTTTATGTGTATGGAGAATCATCTAAAGTTCCAAAACAATATAATACTTAGGGCAAGTCTAAATTAGTGATAATAATAATAAATATAATTAGTGATAATAATAAATGCAATAATAACATTAAGACGACAAGGCAACAGAATGTACAACAACTAGGATGAAGTAAACTGTTAATTTTTTCCAAGTCTAAAAATATTCTATAGTCTATTTTGGATTTGCCTAAGATCACACACATAAATGCAACCATCAGAGATGCATGTTATCTCTCCCCAGTTAATACTTGTTTTCTAATATTTATGTGCTGCATCTACCATCTGTCACCTATGAGACAAATAGGTCTGATTGTCTGACTAGGAATTAGGAACCAACTAGCTAATGCCAACTTTAAAGGAAAATATCTCATACCCATCTTCTATCATAATTTAAAAGCAATCATAAAATAGTAAGCATTCATAACTAGGATACGATATTTAGCATTGCAAGGAAATAATATCTAATATGCACCCAAGAGATTAGTCTGGCTCTGAATGATCCAGCTTCGACAAGGATCTCAGGAGGTACATGTTAAAATTATATAGTAAACATTTGATCAATAGTTATGATATGTGCCATTGTTATTATTTTATATTGCTCAACAAATTTGATATCAAAGCAGTTTTACTTTGTATTAATAATAGTTTGGAATGGCAATTATGATATTACAATAGTTAGCCAGAAGTTCCAGTGAGATCACTGGGAATCAGTTGAGATTAATTTTTCTTAAAATTTTCACAATATTTAATTGAATTTCTCCAGTATTTGGTCTAGCTTTGCCAAGGTAAGTTCTAGAACTGAGGATATGAAGAAGTGGTTTAACATTACAAAATTACTTTATTTAACTATTGAAGCCAAGTAAATATTAACAGGATGCTGAAGATATTTAGAGGGAGCAAACAGAATGATGCAATAAGCTTTGACCAATAGGACCATATTAGATTAAGGGTAAAAGTATTAAAAATGTTGGTACAAGAAACCATAAAACTGAAGCAATTTCTTCCAAAAACTGTCCTTCTTATTAATAAGATTATATAAATGTAGAAATAGCTAGCCTTCTCCTGAATTTTTGCTTCAGTAACTAAGAAAATGTTTTTATTTTGCCTGCTCAAAAAAAGGAAAGAAAAAAAATATAATAAAACCTTGAACAAAGGTATATCAAATTACCTCATTCTCCCTTTGTGAAAGTAAGCAAGGCTAGGGTAGAAAACTGCAATTCTGTACATATATCAAATTACTAAAACAAAAAAAATTTGTGTGCTGTTTTACACTGTATAAAATAAATGAGAAGATTTGTGCAGACTGCACTGAGCAGATCACTGGATTAGATTACTTTGTTTGTTTCTTCCAACTATATATAAATGTGATGCAGCAACACAAATACAATGAACATTCAAGTGGAAATAATTTTGCTTTCAAGTGATGAGAACCTGCACATAAAACAATCCCAGGATATTCCTGGATACTACCAGAAAAATGTTCTTGTTTCAAATGCTTGCTAAATTGTAGCCATATAACAGAAACATCGAAGTACAAGTCTATAAAAGAGAAAAGAAAGCTGGAAGAGATTTTAAAATTAAATCTAACTCCTTTTAGCAGAAAGCTGAAATCAAAATACTCCTATGTAATGCTGCTTTTCTTAATTCCTTGATTTGGTGAGCGGCCTATAACCCTTTCTGCAGTTTCTATACTCTGAGCTTTACTGTACTCTGATATTAGAGATATTTTAAAACAGATATGCTGTTTGATGCCTTATTAGGGTTTGAACCATAACTTTGTGTAACAAACTTTCAGAAAAGAACCACCTCAGATTCTGTCAGGCCCAAGAAAGTGGTTATATTAAGGACATACAATATAATGGATAGAGAATAAGACACAGGAGAGTTTATTAGATTATGGTCCATATGAATTAGGGTTAGAAGTGAAAGCAGGATGAAAGATAACTTTCTTTCTTTTCATAACTTTCTTAATTCTTCTAATATGATGGCCTGATTAAAAACTAGAAATAGAGGCAGAAATAAGAATATGCATCTTTAAAAGGGCAAAAATAATTAAATATGTGTATTAATATTAGGATTAGTAAGAGTGACTTGGTTAGAAGTCAGAATAGAGGTAGAAGTAAGAATTAGAGTGAATTTCAGCATTTATAATATCTATATAAATTGAATATAAGTAATAATGGAAAGATGGAAAGATGAGAGATTGAAAGATGGTATTACTATGCATGTTTAAGAAGATTATTGATATTAGAATGGAACATGGAAACATTGGATAACTAAAACAATCGAGTATGTTAATATTAGGATTATACAAGTTTGATTAATGTAACAATTGACTGTTGTTATTTATATTAATATGTGAGACCACACTGTTCATGTATTGATGTTGTTTTATGTCTAAAAATAAAAATCCAACAAAACATAAAAAAGATGCTCAAAACTTATTCAACTCTTTCAAATTACACCTTCTTGAACACACAAACATATCCAATGCCAATATTTCCCTCACCGAATGCCTTGATCTGACTCCTTAGATTTGAAACCTTATAAGTGTTACCATTCCTCAGAATTTAGTAAATAAAAAGCACAGATTTAAAAAAACCCAGTGAAATCTAATTGTTTCAACTCTTTTCTAGTTCTCTCCAGAAATACTAGGTCTTCGGTGAGTGAATTTTTTTCTCATGAACAAGTTTTTTATTCTTCCATTTCCCAAGTAGGCTGCAGGAATCAGGAACGTAAATAATTCAGAATGCAGCCAGGTAAAGGACTTCTACTCTTGGGGAAAAAAATCCCTTTGACTGTCCATACTTCAAGAGGAATAATGCTGTTCTTCTGCCACTGCAGTTTCTGTTTATACAATGATGCAACAAAGCTGAGTGAATAGTACTGCCCCTTCAGTTGTCCTACTTAATGGATGCCATACATAATTTTTCTTAATACAGTATTTTGAAGTAAGTTTTCCTTATCACCAATTTAGCATCTTATTTTTTTCTGAGGAACATGTATAGAATTTTTTTTTGAAGAACATTTCACAAGGAAGGGGAAAGTTGCAGCCTTATTTCTAATAAAATTATGAAAAAGTAAGTCCCTATTATTTTCCTACACTGGAAACCTAGCTAGAAAAATGCAGAACTTCTCCACATTTTGAACCCTCATTCTCTTTTCACACATTTGAAAGGTCCCTTTGATCCACTGTTTCCAAAGGAATTTTCTTTTTAAAAGGGTAAGAGTAACAGTGGTTAACACTAATGAACTGTATTTCAGTTTTGCTTTCCTTTCTCTTTAATAAGAGAATAAAACCAGACTACAAATGAATCACAATGCCATATTGAGTTTTTATAAAAGTTCTGCGAATGAGACAGGATGATTGTTTGATAAAAGTCTTTTGAAAAAACTTGCTCACATACAAAACCTTTAATAAATACTGACAAAAATATTTAACAAGTTCAGATGGCTAAGCTTTTGTGAAGAATATTTATGCACAATAGGGTTACAACAGTAAATAGAGAGGTAAGACATTAAAAAATAAGTCTGGGGAAAAAGGGACAATGGGGAACTAAATAGCAGCCAAGTTGAAGTACATTTGGCTCATGAAGAGAGAGCCTGCAGAGCAAGATAGAGAATAAATGGCTATATCTGAGGAAAAGATTGCACGAGAGCAACATTAGTCAGAAATGGAAGTGGAAAGATCAAATTGGAGATAAGCATCTGAGAAGCAAAATGAAAGGAGCAGCATATGTGACTGAGGGGAAGGGAGAAGACAATTGTGAAGAAAGAAAATGAAGCATAAAACTAAAAGACTCAGCCAAGTGCAAAGAACAGTGAAATACAGATAGCTCCGGAAAGTGATTATTTTAGCAGGATTCTGAGGAACGGGATTGGTTCTTTAATAACAAACTAGCAAACAAACAAACAAACAACTTTCTTTAGAAGTCTTTTATGAACTCAAGCCATAGCCATCTTTAAAACAGCTGCGTTTTCCAACACTTGGGGGGCGATGGTAGTGGATGGGAAACCTTCCTTATGTCAGCTTCTCTTCATGCATGCAATCTCCTTAAATCATTGGGAAATGCAATCTATAATAAAACTGCCAAGATAAAAATGCGTGGTATTGTAGGGGAAATTTTAGAAATTGCAACTTACCATAACTAATTCGGTACACAAAAAGTACCTAGATAATACCTCCAGCAAGATCTTTCTGAGCCAGCTATGAAACTGCATGAGTGCATAGTCTTTTTAAAATTGCCCATACGTATCTTAATCCCCAATTTGTTTCTAAACAGATTTTTTTAAAAAAAATCTGAAAATAATACTAGATAGCTAAACACAAATCAGTCTTTTACTTTATAAGGTGCAAAATAACCAGTCTGAAAGCCTGTCTCCAGAAAGATAATTCTGTAGAACAATAGAAAGAGCAATGGGTCTCATTCAGACACATTGCACGAGAGGTGGGCACCAAATCCTGGCACCAGCGGTTCGCTTGTGCTTGTGTACAACGCTTCTGCACATGTCGTCACCACTACTGGTTCGTCCAATCCAGGCCGAACCAGGAGCAACCCACCTCTGCACTGCATAAATCTTATTGTAGATTAATTGACTATTAATTAGTGTCAATAGAAGATAATATTTAGAGCTAAAGGTTAACCTGCAGAATCCTTGGTGCTCTCAGAGTTTGGTTGTTTTCTTTCAGGCATTTCATTATCCAACTAGGTAACATCATCAGGTCTGGCAGGAATGGGGCTTGCTTTCTGTGGCTGGGCAAGTGTTGCCAGTGTTGGTGGAAGTGTTGTTTTTTGATAGATCAGAGGTGGGTTGCTAATCTTTTTACTACTGGTTCAGGTGCGTTCCCGCGTACACGACACTTCTGCACTTGCAAAGAAGCGTCCGGGCTGGTGGGCAGAGCCTCCCGCCGCCGCCACTACCGGTTCGGCTGATCTGGGCCGAACCGACAGCAACCCACCTCTGTGATAGATCCTTAATTAGGCTGTTGTTTGTCTGAGTTGGTTATTTCTCGTTTGGGTACTATTTACTCTTGGTCTGGTATCTGGATGTTAATTCCTGTTTATTCCTTACTTCCAGTTCAGTAAAATGAGGACCCAGATTGTTGGGAGCAATATGCTGACTCTGTAAACCACTTAGAGCACTATAAAGCGGTATATAACTCTAAGTGTTATTGCTAATGCAGAAAGAATAGTTGTTGCTTGGTGCCTACAGTAAACGACAGCCTAATCAAGAAAGCACAAAGAGGAAAACAACACTTCCATCAACACTGATGGGGCAACCACTATATATAAATAGCGATTAAATCCCACTTCCTTCTAGCATTGGTGATGTTACCTGGTTTGGTAGTGAAATATCTGCAAGAAAACAATCAAGCCCAGAGAGGTTCAAGTACCCCACAGTATTTATATTAGGCTAAACCAAGAGCTTCAATCCAGAAAGAAAAACAAAATTAAAAAAAAACCCCAACCTATCCAATTAAAATAGATAGGTTCCAGATGTTACACTGTTTACAAATTTTGCATTTTACTCATAATACTCTGCTGAAGAACTGGTATCAAAGGAAGAAAAAGCAATTGTGGTAGGCAGTTTCTTACCTTTATACTGTTGATATGTCTCCCCCCATTAATCAAACACACAAAACTTTTGTGAGACAGTCTAATAAAATGGCTTCACTGCCCGCTGCGCAGGATCACCATAGAGGTTCTAGAGTCACAGTTCCATCCCGAGGCAGTGCTTACACTGAGCACATAAGAAAGAAATTAATTGAATTGTAAAAAGTAACAGTGATCAATCATTAGATTTTATCACTTGTTACACCCACACCAGCCAATGAGTTAAAAATCACAACACATTCAAACATAAAACTGTTGTTTTCTATTTTCCGCAGTCACACTCAGATTCACATACATACATACCAGGGGTGGCATTCACTTACCATATTTTTCAGAGTACAAGACGCATCTTTCCCACCCCCCAAAAGAGGGTGAAAATCTGGATGCGTCTTATACACCTAATACAGCATTTTTCGCCTCCCGAAACCCTGCCCTGTGCATCCAATTTTTCACAAAAATGTGCGCAGAGGGTTTGGGAGGTCCGTAAAGTGCTCCTGGTAGGGCAAAAATGAATGAAAAATGGGCCCGTTTTTCACAAAAATGGGGCTGTTTTTGCCCTCCCAAGTCCCCAGGAGCATTCTGCAGGCCTTCCAAACTCTCTGCACCCCTCCTTTTTTGTGTGTGTGTGCAAAAAATGGGCTTTTTGTGGGAAAACGTGGTGTTTTTTGCTCAGTTTTTGCCCTTCCTGACCTTTAGGGGGCACTTTGCAGGCCTCTCAAAAAATGGGCGATGCAGAGGGTTTGGGAGGCCTGCAGAGTGCTCTTAGGGGCAGGGGAGGGAAAAAATTATTTTTAAATTTACTTCTTTAAAATCTTGGTGCATCTTATACTCTGGTGTGTCTAAAGTCCGAAAAATACAGTACTTTCCCTACTGGTTCGCAAATGTGAGTGCACTTAACAAGCAGAGCAACAAAAGTACAAAGCTGTAAACGTTAGTACTAAGTTTGAATGATTACTCTGGTTTTCATAAACCACGAATAGGGCATGAAGGCCAAGGACTTCTCTTGGCCCTCCCACTGACCACCTAGCTTCATCTTTGGTTAGTATTTTCATTACCCCTGAACCAAACAATTCCTGTTCAATAGCTCTTTAAAGCAGTTGACAAATTAATTGGTTATCCAACAAATCCAATCCAGGCTTGACTGATACAAAACTATAATTCCTTGATTTACACATAAAAGGGGACTTCAAATGTACAATGCAAGCTGAGAATCAAGTGTCAACCAAGGGATGAGGAACAGTTGGAAGAGGTGAGACAGAAACATTTGACCCTGGCACTCGTACTTAGCACATAAAACAGCTAGTTAGGAAAGATCACCTGAACCGTCCAAAATCAATCTTTCTTGCTCCTGCGTCTGAGGCTTTATGTCTGTCAATTTTGATTTACATTTACAGGCAGCTAAGCAGAAAAGATACCAACTGACAAAAGACGGCTTGGGATTCCTGGCCTGATTGCTAAATACAGATGAGGAGGTTACCTTAAGGGCGCCAAATTGGCAGAGAGTCAAAAGCATGCAAATATTTTCAAGCCTTTTCCAGTTGAACAAACATCAGCCAAACAAAGCCTTGTTTTAGGCTCAGTTAGTTCAGGGAGGTATTAGAGATTAGAACCCTTATGACACAGAGAGGAAAAATAAAGCGGTCATTACGAAAGAAACACAAGCCAGGGAAACATATTCTAGAGAGATAGGCCCTTCCGTCTTAAAGGCTGGCATGAAATCCAGCATAGAGATGGCTGTTTTCTCCCGATTCATCTCAATAAAATTGAAATAAAATGCCGAAGCCTGTATTAATCATCAGGTGCTCTGATCTATTTATTTACTACAGCATGCCAAAACTCCTTTTTTTTTTTTGTATCAGCTGGGGATGATACGTTTATCATGGCTGACCTGTCTTTCTCAAATTCAGGTGTTTTTGTAAACCTTGCATCAGTGATTGACACACTACCTTAGTTTCGAGGAGATGCTTATTTGAGTCTGCTTTTGGTTGCTGAAACTCCCTGAATTGGGTTTGACCCAATCATCTCTCAATGTACTGTACCCCACCCTAAACTTGATATTGTGAGGAATAAGTAATGGAGAGAGTCCTAGGGACACCATCTTGAGTTCCTGGCAGAAAGCCAGGGTAGAATCCTAAAAAATAAATTAAATAATACATCAAAAGGTAGAATATAATGATGTGTAATTTACGCGGAAAGCAGCTTTGGCATAAATTCTGCAGCAGAATGATCAGTAACCTCTTGCAGAAAAGCAAGACCTTTTCAACGGCTATTTGTTTTAGTAAGCCCTATCAAAAAGGGGAACTTTTTTTTTTTAAAAACCACCCATGACTTTAAAATCACTCTGTTTCACAGTGTACTTCTCAAACCCTCCCAATCTTTCCCACAAGTAGTTCTTAAGATAAACTGATACCACTTTGCCCCAACAGATGTACCACACAATACCTGTTTCCTTAAATCCTGAGCCGATTGATGAAGGGTGTGGTGGTTATTAGCAGTGAGCCCTTTTGTGGAAAAGCCCATGTTTGTTGAAGAATGGTGATTAGCAGCAGCCTGGTCTTTTCGACTCTCAGACCTGTGTTCACTGCTTCGTTCCTTTGCTGGCACTGTGTCTTTGACTTTGTGTTTTTGAACAGGTTCCCTCTCTCTCACTGATTTGCTGGATCCATTGAAGACTGGACAGGGAAAGTGGGAGAAAAGAAAACAGAGAAAAAAGTGATAAGGAGTGTGAGAAAAATAAATTCTATTTCAAACAGAGAATGTCGTCACTGCTAACTGCTGCAATTAATGTGTACTTTTGACATTAAAAAAAACCCTCACGAGTTCATCACAATAGGACAGGCAGAGTTAGAAACAGATACAGATAGTCCTTGGCTTACAACCATTTCTTTAGTGACTGTTCAAAGTTATGACACCACTGAAAAAATTATGACTGGACTTTGCACTTATGACTGTCGCAGCATCCCCTTGGTCACATGATGAACATTCGGCGACCAGCATGTATTTAGTATGGTTGCAGTGTTCCAGAATCATGTGGTTAGTATTTGTGACCTTCCCAGCAAGCTTCTGACAAGCAAAGTTGATGGGGAAAGCCAGATTTCCTTAATGACTGGGTGATTCACTTAACAACTGCAACAATTCGCTTAACAACGAGGTCAAAAAAAAAGGTTGTCAAATATGGCATGACTCACTTAAAAATCACCTTGCTTAGGAACAGAACTTATGATCCCAATTGTGCTCATAAGTTGAGGTCTACCTGTAATCATTTCAATCTATATCCCAGAGAAGATCGGTACGCAAGACAATAATCATATCTGTGGCTTATAAAGCACTTTTACCCTGTGCCAAACAAGGGTAAGTATTAGTATAACATTCCACTACAAAAAAGGGTCACCAGAATAATAAAAGATTGAAAAAATCCCCAATGTTATGCAACTAGTTTCAGTGAGTCTATCTCAGATCTTTTGGATACAGGCATTTATTTGTGAGAACATGTAAAACAACAAAGAGAAAATTGGAATTGCTAACATATTAAGCTCAATTCAAACATTCTATTCATCCTTATAGGACAAGAAGCTATGATTGGCATTCCCACTTCAATGGCTACAAAATATAATGACGATGTTAAGCTAGGAATGCCTGTCTATTAATGATCTCTCAACACGATGAAGTGACAAGCAGCAAAATTATAAATAGCAGCAGCTTTTGAAAAATGACACATCGAAACCACAACTGGGCAGGAAGCCGAAGCAGTTAAATAGAAAAAATGAATTGTGATTTTTCTGAATATTAAAAAGCAAGGCAAAAATAGTTATTGACCAGTTCTGCTTCGCTTTACTTCTGAATCCTCAAAATTTAAAATAAATGAACATACTGCCAGTGAAGCTATTATTAAAGCTCATTATGTCGTAAAGATAATTAGCTGCTGTGAAGCAATGTCATTTAATGATTAATATTATCTATACAATAAATCAACTTGTCATTTATAAAGTAACCATGCCATTATTTCAGACTAATTCAGTTAAATCACTGAATTAGAATTTATTACAATTTGCATTTGGATCCTATATTTTTTACAACGTGCATCCACTTTGCCTCCTCTTTTGCAAACACTTTCCATTGTGCTATACCTTATTCTAATAATTAATCAATTAAATACAGGTAGTCCTTCACTTACAACCACAATTGAGCCCAAATTTTTTGTTGCTAAGCAAAAGAGTTTGAACGTGAATTTTGCCCCATTTCTGGCCATAGTTGTTAAGTGAATCACTGTTAAGCTAGTAACAAGGTTGTTAAGTAAATCTGGCTTCCCCGTTGACTTTGCTTGCTGGAAGATCGCAAAAGGTGATCACATGACCCTAAGACCGGCATGGCGAACCTATGGCACACGTGCCACAGGTGGAACGCAGAGCCATTTGTCAGGGCACCCAAGGCGTTGCCCTGTCAGCTGGCCAGCCGCATGTGTGCTCTGGCCAGCTGAGTTCAGCCTTTTTAAAAGCCATTTTTCGCCCTCCCCAGGCTCCAGAGGCTTTATAGGAGCCTAGGGAGGGCCAAAAGAGCCTTCCTCGCCCCCCCCCCCCCCGGGAGGCCCTTCAGAGGCTTCAGGAGCTTCCCTGAAGCCTTCGGAGTGCAAAAAAACTGGTCCTATGGGCAAACTGAAAGTTCGGGAACGGACTTCCGGTTTGCTCGTAGGGTGGTTTTTAGTCCTCCGGAGGCTTCAGGGAAGCCTCCTGAAGGTCCCTGAAACCTCCGGAGGGCTTAAACCGACCCTACGAGCAAACTGGAAGTCACTTCCAGGGAAGCCTCCGGAGGGCCTTGTGGGGGGGGCAGGGGAGGCTGTTTTTTATGGGGACCATGGGGATACTGCAAAGGCCATAAATGTGAAAAATGGTCATAAATAACTTTTTTTCAGTGTGGCTGTAACTTAGAATGGGTACTAAATAAACTAGTGTAAGTTTGGTAATATCTGTATTTCTATCTTTTTTTTAACTTTAACTAGATGATCACTATAATGAATTTTATGTACATTTCTTAGTTTAAAATCAGAGTCACTGCAATCCATTTTTCCATCAGAGAAAGAAAAGAACAGAACAAATCAACAAGCCATCGAAGTTAGCTGTTCCCTTCCTTCAAATGAACAAAAATAAAACAGAAAAAACGTAATGAGAAACTTCTCTCCTGTAAAACTTCCAATAATTAGAGGAAGGAAGCATTTGGATTATGAAAAATGTTGGCTGTTCCTAGTAATTCTTTAAAAGAGAACCTCTTGCAGAACAGAATCGGGTAGAAATGAAACCAACATCTCCTACTTTAGTTACACGAATCAAGGAAAGCTGGCTTAAGAATCCAAGCAAGCTAGGAAACAGCTCCATAAAGATTGTCTTTCTCTTCAAGTTGTGAAAAGAAACATTTCCTTTTGATGAGAGAAGCTGACTAGGCATCCCCCAGACAGGGCTCTGCAAAGAAAGGCAGAGGGACAAAGGCAGGAGAATTCATCATGGAGTCCTAGAGAAAGAGCACAGAACTGATTTACTGCGAAGGTGCTGCCAATGTCAATAGAATATGTATGACTTTTGTGTGAGATGGTGACCTAGGTATTATTTCATTCTGGCGGTTACAGTTTAGGACTTTCAGCTACTCAATGCCAAATACATTTTTCAAGCTCTACCGACAAGGCATTGATCAATTTATCTGTGGATATGACATGAAGGTCACGTGAAGAAAGTACATTGTGATTAAGGCAGCTCTGCTGATTTGCAAAGAAATAATGGATGTAAGCCTAAAAAGTAAGTAGGCTGTACTAGTGCCAGTGCTGATATACTAAGCTAGCAATTAAGACAATTAAGACCAAATCTGGAATGAATATAATGCTGTTTGCATATCTAGTCAACATCAACATTGCTCTGGTTTCATTTTCAACAGAAAAGAAGAAATCCGTAAGAAACCATTAAAATGCGGTTCTGAAGCAGACAGGACGCACCAAGACATTATGAAATTAAATTATTTAAATCAAGTTTTAAAAACATTGTATATTTGTTTTGAGTCAAAATGGTGCTTTTATTTATTTGTTTATTTATTTATTTGTTAAATTTCTAGGCCGCCCAATCCCGGAGGACTCCGGGCAGCTTTTCAGGCAGACTCCCCAACTGCCCTTCATGTATGCTGGATATCAACTCCTATAATTTTCAATAGGACTAACATTGGTTACATGTCTCATAAATACAAGGTGCTGGGCAGAAGAGGGAACTCTAGTTCTGCTTTGGTTGTCTTTTTCATCATCAATATTTTCCACCCCAACTCAATACTCAAAGACATACCATATCCATTAGGAACTTGTTTATGTGTTTTCCCTTTCCTAGGAGTAGACTGGCATGAAGATGAAGCGTTGTTTGTGGTCACTTTTGCATCCTCAGTTTCTTCCTCCTCTTCCTCCTCTTCCTCCTCATCCTGAGAACTTCCAAAGTATACCATGCTGCTGGGCAGGGCAGAAGAACCTGAAAACAAGTCAGGGACACAAATATTACAACTGTTTCAAAATGGCTATTAAAAGCAAAGCTTTTGACGAATACAATGTAAGGGCTCGAGGAAATGGATATCCAGTTCAAAAATGCTCCCCCCTCCCACCTCTTTACTGAACATAGCTCCTTAAAAGTCTGCATATGAAACTCAGCTATTTCACCTCTTTGAGTCGGTCAAACAGTGACTTCTCCATTTGTCTGTGTCAAGGAAAGAAACAGAAATGGCAAAATTTGAATTGGGAAGGCCTTTGTCAAGTGGACTGAGCCATGGCTCTTGTCCGAATCACCTACATGCATTGGTTAAAGAAATTTTCATAGGATAGGCATGGCTGCACAAGGCTGTTTATGGGGGAGTCAAAAAGGCAAGATAGGACTATACATGTACTTCAGTGGTGGGTTCCTACTGGTTCGGCCAAACTGGTAGTAGTTTGGCGGCCTGGGTCAATGGAACTGGTAGTGACCCAGGGCTACCATACCCCTGAATCGGTTATTTCGGCGGCACCGTAGGCGCCACCATCTTGTTTTTTGCTTCTGTGCATGTGCAGAACAATTTTTATTGCTTTGTGCATGTGCGCGCGGCAACCAGTGACTGCTGGAACCCACCCCTGATGTACTTGTATAAAAAGATAGGGATTTGGGCTACCATGACCTTTTGACCTTCCTCCTCTGCTCAGACACTGATACTGAAACTCAGTGTATTTCTCATTTTTAAATTGGAAAAATGTCCTGCATCTCAGCTAAAGATTCCATTCAACTGCTGAGCAGTTTGGGGCATGCTTTTGAGGGGTGGGACGGGGGCCGCCCGGCAAGCTGGGCACCCGAAAAATGTCACAGAGGTGCAGGTTGAGAGGGGGATGCAGCATGCGGGAGATCCTAGCTGCAGTTTACTCATGAGAAACATTGGGCGGGAGAGGCAGCCTCCCCGCTCATATCTTCACGTGAGGGCATCGCTGACAACCACTTCCTGTTGAAGTCCATGCTCTTCCCGCTGCTACTCAGCCTCCTCAATGAGTGGAGGCAGCGGTTTCGTTAGCTGCCTGCAAACTCCGGGGGACGAGCAGCTGAGGGAGCAAGCCAGAATCGGCCGTCTGCCTCTAATCTGCAGTTTACTCATGAGCGGCATCAGCAGGAAGCCTGGGGAACTGGGAACTGGTTCAGGGGTGTGGCAAACCTGGGTTGCGGCTGGTTCTGCGACCCAGGCAAAAATATGACTACCGATTCGGCCGAACCAGGATCAACCCACCTCTGCAAAGAACGTATCATTACTTCTCACACCAGAGCACCTTGGGGCCTTTTCATTTGCCACTTACCTTCATTAGTCTACTGTAAGGCCATTTGAGATGACAAATGTTTATGATTTTTGTTTTTAGGCACATATGTCAGAAATGTCAATAAAATAATCATGCTTTTCATCATACTATCAAAACACTCACTGCTGAGAAACACAATCAGTCACACTTTAAGCAACCAGCCCTGGGACCTAAAGTTTGCTCAAGTATTCCAAAGTTCTAACCTTTATGGAGCTGCCACTAGACTGATTAAAGTTTTCAATTGAGGTTAAACCCCCACCCCACCCCAATCAATTCCATTAAGAAATCCAGGATTCCAGGTATAGCCTTGAGAGTACCTAGTTAATTTATAGTTTGATCCAAAGCCTTTTGTAATGTGCATCTGCAAATTAAGAGGGAGAGAATGACACATTTTGAGATTGGGATTTTAATTCAGAAAGGAGTGTGGGAAAAACAGATAATAGCACAAAACCTAATGTGTGATTACTGTGATTAAATAAATTCACTTGTTACTGAGTAAGAATTAACATTACTAACATTCATCTTAACTTCAAAAACTTTTACAAATTCAAAATATTAAAAATTACTGAAAGGCGTTTATTTTATTTGAACTATCCCCAACATCAAGTGCAATGTTGTTTTCAGCAATGGTTATGGAAAGTAATAAATCCATAAAACATACAGCTGAACTTACATACAGAATGGATATCCTCTTGGCAAGATTATAAAAAGCAAACAGTGTAAATCTTGAATTCTGCATGACAAAGATGAAAAGCAAACCAGCCTGATACAAATCCCACTAGACAGTATTTAAAAGCAAATCACAGAATTTCTTATTAAACCAAACTGCAAGTAGCAACTTGCAAAGTAACGGGGAAACATGAATAAAAATACAGAAAATGGTCACTGCATCAAGTATATTTTCCTTTTCTCTTGGCTTGATGCACTTTTTAAAAAAGACAACTATGAAACCAAGAATATAATAAAGTTTACTCTTAAGAACGTGACCCATCAAAACCGCGGTCCACAAAAGCACGCTCGACGAAAGCGCGTACGTGACGTCATCACAGCACGATGAAAATTTTTTAAAATTGAAATAAAAATAAAATTAAAGCAAGCCGATTCACATAAAGGTAAGGGTTAGGTTTAGGGTTAGGGTTAGGTTAAGGGTTAGGGTTAGGTTTAGAGCATTAGAGTTACGTTTAGCGTTAGGTTAAGGGTTAGCGTTAGGTTAAGGGTTAGGTTTAGGGTTAGGTTAAGGGTTAGGTTTAGGTTTAGGGTTAGGTTTGGGGGGGTTAGGGTAAGGTTTTCGCTTTAATTTTAAATTTATCGATCACAGCGCGATGTTTTCGTCGCGCTGTGATGACGTCACGTACGCGCTTTCGTCGAGCGCGCTTTTGTCTACCGCGGTTTTGTGGTGGAACACTTAAGAATACCAGGCAAAACATTCACCATAATGATTGAAGTGCAAATTATTATTTTTTTAAAAAAAAATCTGGGCACAAATTAAAGTGGTACATTATAAATCCAGTAGAAGCTATTTCAGTCCAAGTTCTTTTGGGCTACCGTAATTTAGGTTGTGGTTTTTGAAAAATTGGATTCTTTTCTATTAAATATATGCCCGAGCTTCCCCTTCCTTTTTCTAATCCTTCCCTTTTCTCAAAATTAAATACAGCTCAGCTGTACTCTTCAGAAGTGCTAAAACAATTGAAGTCTTTCCAGTGAATAAAGATACATCTTGATATTGAGGTCTCTGGTTTGACCAATAAACATGTCCAATGCCAAAGGCTACATTTCTTAAGGATTAAGGATTGTTCTGTTTGACAAGAGACTTCATTTAATGATACGTATGGATGGAAAATCCTAGATATGTTGCCTTATCTTCCGCTCAGTGTTCAGATAAGACCAGGAATGATCTGGGCAAAGGAAATTTGATCTATTTACAGGCTGCTTTTGCACTTAGCCAGCATGAGGTAAAGGGTCCATATGGTTGATGGGACTCAGGTCTATAATTTCCAAGAGGAAATAGAGAAACAACATACAGGCTTGCTCTCTGCAGTAAACATGTAGGCAGAGCTTGCTTATGCCTCAATAAACAAGAGCACTTCTTGGGAGAGTCAATTTAAAGTCTGCAGAAGGACTCTGCCTGCCCTTCAAAGCATCCGTCTTACATCACTAGTGGACCTTAGACAGCCTAGAATTATGCCTGTGACATATAGCCCAATGTCATCCCCACTGCTACCAACCCCTCTAAAACAGCTGGTGGGAGTAGAGAAAACATGTGATAATTGTTTATTCATAATGGTAGTGGCATGTGGACGGGATTTAGGGGTTACTGTTTTTTTTTAATAGGAAAGGAATAGATAAAGAGTAGATCGTCTAAAGGGAACATTTTCACTCTCAGAGAAGAGAAAAGATAAATAACAGAGGTAATAACAAGAAAGAAAGAAGACAAAAGGATTATGTTATTTAGCAAAATATTTTTTTGTTTTTTTATTGCTAAGACTGGGCTTGATGACAGATTCTCCTTTGATGAAAGCTAAGCAAGTGGATCAAATTGCTGAAGAGTATTTGAAAATACTGAGAACATATATTTTACTTTTCAATGCTAAAACACAAGGAGAATTCTAAAGTAAAAATGAAGTATTGGAGGGGAGATGACATTGATAATTGGTGCTTACTATGAATGATGCTTAAGTATCAAGGCTTAAGTATAAAGTCCTATTTTGCTTGAAAACCTGAGTTAAATACAGACAAATCACACATGAGATAATTTCCCATTATAAACTACTTCCAAACATTTCAAAGATGGAAAAAAAAGAGGCAGTATCAGGACATCCTCAAAGGTGATATTCAAGAGATGCGGAGATCAGTAGCTGAAAGCAGATGAACCAAGCATGAGATGATGAGAGTGAATATGATCACCTTAATTTATTAAATATATAAATTGCCAACTCCCAGTGATTACCCACATCTGCAATTGTAGTGTAAGAATTCTAAACGAGGTATAAGCAATGTGATGACAAGTATCAGGACAGCCCATAGCAAAGACATCCTGTTTCGTTTTTAATGGCCAAGACCTTATCAATTTTATAAGATTTGTAAGATCTCCATCTCGCTCTTTCCTGAAAACATGTGATTTGAGACAATATTTGAGAGGAGCTGAGGTGGTGCAGTGGTTAGAATGCAGTGTTGCAAGCAAACTCTGCCCACTGTCAGCAGTTTGAGCCTGACTGGCTCATGGTTGACTCAGCCTTCCATCCTTCCAAGGTTGGCAAAATGAGGACCGAGATTGTTGGGGGCAATATGCTGACATTTGTAAACCGCTCAAAAAGTGCTGTAAAGCATTGTGGAGTGGTATTAAGTGCTATTGCTATTGACACATCACATTCTACACCTGGGAGGCACTTGCCCCATAATCAGCACATACATCCCCACTAGAGAATTAAGCACAGTCTGGCTTTTCCATTAAATACCTTTCTTCAGCTTTTTTCTGAAAGAGAACACCCCCCCCCAAAAAAAAAAACATACCATGGAGAATGCAGAAAGATACAACTATAAGTAGCCCTTGGGTTACAACCACTTGTTCAGAGACTGTTCAAAGTTATGACAACATTGAACAAGTGGACTATACCAGCTTTTTGGCACTGTGGAGTGGTATTAAGTTCATTGCAGCACCCCTGCAGTTACATGATCACAATTTGATCTGTTCTGTCAACTTCCCACAAGCAAATCAACTGGGAAGCGACAGGAAGTCAGAACGTTGTGATCATGAGAGATCCTTGCTTAATGATCCACAAGGTCCTTGTCTAATGATGGCAACCATGACTTCCATCTCTAAATGACATAGTCATATGACATCCCATTTTACAACTGTGTTGCTTAGCGAATTTCTGTTGCCAAATGCCATCGAAACACAAAGATTACCTGTACTAAAGGTAGTATTGGGGGTTCCACCACAAATCCGCGAAGCCCTTATCCGCGGAGACATAAGTGCGAAGGGCTAATCCGCGCCGTTCGAAGCGCTAAGGAAAAACACGACCCTACCGCGATGACATAATCGCGGAGGGCAAATCCGCGCCTTCCGAAGCACTCAGCATCCTAAACCTAACCCAAAACCTAACCCTAAAGCAAACCCCTAAACCTAATCCTAACCCTTACCTTAATTTAAATCCGCTTTCTGCCGCCACGCTGTTTTAAAGCGCCCTTCTGTCACCGCGCTGTTGTCGCGGCGGTGATGACGTGCGTGATGACATCGCGGCTTTAGCGACGCGATTTTATCACCGCTATTTTGACAAGCGCGGTTTTGTCGTGCCACGGTATTGGGAGGTGGGGAGGTGGGGTGGTCTAAATATGTGTTTAGAAATATTTTAAACAATGTCCTTTATAGGAATCCCTCATCTTTATAGTTAATATGCAATATAGCAATAGCAATAGCAGTAGACTTATATACCGCTTCATAGGCCTTTCAGGCCTCTCTAAGCGGTTTACAGAGAGTCAGCATATTGCCCCCAACAATCTGGGTCCTCATTTTACCCACCTCGGAAGGATGGAAGGCTGAGTCAACCCTGAGCCGGTGAGATTTGAACCGCTGACCTGCTGATCTAGCAGTAGCCTGCAGTGCTGCATTTAACCACTGCGCCACCTTGGCTCATATAAAATAACCACATGGACTTGACTGGACAATACTTCAATTACTGAAGCATTACTCAGATTACTGAGATGGTGCAGATGGGAAAATCTGCTTTAAGGGGCTCTTAGGTTGCAGTTACTGATTTCAAGAATCCCCTCTTTCATTTCCTTCTCCCATTTGGCTGGTATGCTCATTTTAACTGCAGCTGAATTAAAGTACTTTGTCCTGTTGTTTAATCTTAGCACAGTATGATGCAGTTGTCACCAATCATTTTCTCCATGGTCACTAGAAGTAGGTAAGCTATTTCTGGAATGTTCCACTTCAGATGGTAAGTAAGAAACCACATCATTTCTCAAACAACAAAACACACAAATCTCTGAAATTCCTAGTCTAAACCTTTCTTCCTATAATAGTAGAGATAAAATTGGAAGTTGTGTATAACCTTTTTCTTATTTTTGGCACTGTAGAATCACACTCAAAAAACTGAAAGCATGAAAAAATAACAATTTCCCTTACCTATCCATACCCATGTTTTCTTAACTGCTCCAATACACTTGCAGTTTGTTTTTGAACAATGTTGATTTAACTTTGTTTAACCTGAACTCAAAATGCACTCAACTGCAGCCGATCCTATTGTTCCTTAAGGGGGCCCTTGTGGATATTTGGAGACAGGAAACATGTGAGTGGGGTGGAAATTTAAGGAACAGCTTATGTGTGTTTTGGAGATGGGATTACAATACTTTAAAATGCAAAATCTTTCAGAGATTAATTTAGGAAGCAATGCCAGGTTACATGGCTTTTAATCAAAACCTTGAAATACACACGTACAAACACACACAGAGGCATATATATATTTGTTATATATGTTTTGGCTAATTGGTTTTCTGCTTAGGTCTGAACCTCTTTCCAAGAGAACCTAGAAGTAATCTAGAATCAGTACAGAAAAACCACAGGAAATCGCAAATAAAATCATTGTGTCGGGCCTGCCACATTTTCTATTATTCTACTATGCCTTTTCTATTGTGGGAAAATGGGAGGGGGGATTGTATGGAGTTAGATGCTATGTAACCCAAACAAAATTCCTTTTTAGAAAGCCAGGGTCATCCTTTGTCTCTGCATCTCTGCACCTGACCGGAACTGGATGGGTGGAACTGCCAGCATGGCAGTGGAAGATTGGACCATGTGATGGGCTGGTGGGTGTGAGGCAAGTTCGTAAACTTTCAATTGGGTGGGGAAAACTGGGAAGCTTTCAGATTCGAGTTTTCCCAGATGTGCCAACATGGCTCTCTTAATAAATTGGAACTTTGAGCAATACTTTGCCTTGGACTCTGATTTAATTTTGGATGCTATTTGGAACCCTGACACATTGACCAAAAAAAGGGTTAAGCTGCATTAATTAAAGCACAGAATCAAGATCATGTTTAATGTTAGCACCACATTATAAATGCCTTGTTAAAACCACACTTGGAATATTGCATCCAGTTGCCAGGATATAAAAAAGATGTTGTGGCTATAGAAAGAGTGCAGGGAACAGTAACAAAGATGATTAGGGGATTGGAGGCTAAAATAGCAATAGCAGTTAGACTTATATACCGCTTCATAGGGCTTTCAGCCCTCTCTAAGCGGTTTACAGAGTCAGCATATTGCCGCCAACAACAATCCGGGTCCTCATTTTACCCACCTCGGAAGGATGGAAGGCTGAGTCAACCCTGAGCCGGTGAGATTTGAACAGCCGAACTGCAGAACTGCAGTCAGCTGAAGTAGCCTGCAGTGCTGCATTTAACCACCGTGCCACCTCGGCTCTAAAACATATAAAGAATGGTTGCAGGAATGGAGTATGTCTTACTTAAGGAAAAGAAGGATTCGGGGTGACATGATAGCAGTTTTCCAATGTCTAAGTGGCTGCCACAAAGAAGGGGGTGGGGATCAACCAAGCCTTCAAAGCATCTGAAGGCAAACAAAAAGCAATGGATGGAAATTAACCAAGGAAAGATCCAAACTAGAACTAAGGAGAAATTTCCTGACACGTAGAACAATTGATCAGTGGCTTGCCTCCAGATTGTAGGTGCTCCATCACATTTTAAGAAGGAATTAGAGAACCATTTGTCTGAAATGGTATAGGGTTTCCTGCTTGAGCAGGGTGTTAGACTAGAAAACTTCCAAAATCCCTTCCAACTCTAGTTATTCTGTTAAAATCAGAGACTAAACCGAAGAAGGGAATTAGGGTCAAAGAACTGAAAATCTAAACACTATGCCAAACAGCAATACAGAGACAGTTCAGGAATGAAACAGTACTAGCACTTAGATTTATATACCGCTCCATGGTGCTTTACAGCACTCCCTGACTAGTTTACAATGTCTCAGAAGGATGGAATCTTCCATCTCAGAAGGATGGAATACTGAGTCAATCTTGAGCCAGTTAGGAACGAAATCCTGGCTGGGGGCAGAATCACACTCATTCTTATTCATCTATAATCCTTGCAAAATAGTGAGAACTGCCCTTAAATACATTTATATTTTCTTAATTCCTATTATACTACATGTGCAAGAAAAGCTGAACCTGCAAAATGTATGTTTATTTAGGCTCAGTTCTGCTATTGAAACTAAACCTGGTATGAATTTACTCAATTAAGTACAGTAGCAAAAACACACAAAAGAATAACATGGTAAAATAAATACCTAATACTTTTCAGTAACAAAGTATTTCCTATGTTAATTATTAACTAAATTCATGTTAAAAAGCTTGTTTTTTCAGAAAATGCATTAAAGTTACATAAAATTACAGCAGTGTCTTTCTGTTAGAAAGAGACAGGATGCTATTTTTGTAATTGGATGCAAAGTGCTGCTGGCATTGGAACAAAAATAAACAGAGTGAATTCTTCATTGGCCATATTTCTCACCAATGTAAAACATTCCAAAACTTCTGGGAATCTTCTATAATGTTAATTAACATGTCAGGTTGAAGGTAATGCATATATATTTGAGTAGCTTCTCTGAAGCATGGAAAATTACTTGCACTTCTGTATTTAGTTTATGGAAAATGAACAAATGGACCAGTGGTGGGTTTCAAAAATTTTTTGAACCTACTCTGTGGGTGTGGCCTCCTTTGTGGGAGTGGCTTGCCGGCCATGTAACCTGGTGGGAGTGGCTTGCCGGCCATGTGTTTTCTCTCTCTCTCCTTCCTTTTGTCTCTCTGTCCCTTTTTCCTTTTTTCCTTTCATCTCTCTCTCACTTTTTCTTTCTTTTTTTATTTTTTTATTTCTTTCTTCCTTTCTTTCTCTTTCTCTCTCTGTGTGAGTCTGTGTGTGTGTGTGTGTGTGAGTGGTGGGTTTCAAAAAAATTTTGGAACCTCTTCTGTAGGTGTAGCCTGCTTTCCGGGTCCACTGGTGGAACCTCTTCTAACCGGTTCGGTAGATTTGACGAACCGGTTCTACCGAACTGGTGCGAACTGGCAGGAACCCACCTCTGAAATGGACAACTTTTTTTCAGACATCCTTTTTAGCATCACTGACATATCATGGGGAGGGGGGGGGTTCCCTTTCCCTTTGAGTTAATACAGGTACTCCTCAACTTATGACCACAGTTGAGCCCGATATTTCTGTTGTTAAATGAGATAGTTGATCAGTGTATTTTGCCCAATTTTACAGCCTTTCTTGCCACAGTTGTCAAATGAATTATTGCAGTTGTTAGTAACACATTTGTCAATGAATCTGGCTTCCCCGTTGACTTTGCTTGTCAGAAGGTTGCAAAGTGTGATCACATGACCTGGGACAATGCAACAATCAATAAATACCTGTCAGTGGCCAAGTTTCTGAATTTTGGTCACATGATTCTAAGGATGCTGCAACAGTTGTAAGTGTGGAAAACAATCTTAAATCACTTTTTTCAGTGCCATTGTAACTTTGACCAGTCACTAAACAAATTGTTGTATTAAGCTAAGGACTACCTGCATTTGAAAACTGAATTTTATTGTATTTTAGCATAGTGAATGAAGACTTCAGCTTCCTTATTGTAAATAATCAATAGTAAACCATATCTATCCCCAACTACTTACATTATTGCAGAGTGTGCAGTCTAAGCGGGTCATGACCGAAATAAATTACCCATAGCTATTTGCTTTTTTTTAGAGAAACAGATTAAGTTTCCTCATTCTGCTGGGACACTACCCCCAAATGCTCGGGAACTACTACAGTTAGAATTTCCTGTAAATTGAGCGGAGGCATACGCAAAATCCAACCATTTCACCAAAATGATGCAACATGTTGCATTCTCTTGACATAAGATTTGTATTGTATTTATTGTATTGTATTTATTTGTCTTGTATGCCACCCACTCCCGAAGGACTCCGGGCAGCTCACAATAGACAAGGGAAGGGGAGAACTGGACAAAGACAACACTTTAAAACAAAAACCGCAACATTCACAATTTCCGTGGGGCTGGATGTTTCACAAGCCCCCCGGCCTGCTGGAGCAGCCAGAACTTGGTAGCTTTGTGGAAGGCCAGGAGGGTCGTAAGGGTCTGGATCTCGACGGGGAGATCATTCCAGAGGGCTGGAGCTGCAACAGAGAAGGCTCTCCCCCAGGGGGTCGCCAGCCGACATTGGCTGGCGGTTGGAATCCGGAGGAGACCTAACCTGTGAGATCTAATCGGTCTATGGGAGGTAATCGGCAGGAGGCGGTCTCTCAGATTTGTTCCTTTTGTACTAGAGTATGATGTCATGGCAAATTTATAAAGGGGTAAAGCTGCTGTCTTTGCAGCACATACTTGTTTTTGTCATTTGACTCTTGCCCTTCCCCTTCAGACACCTAAGCAGAGGGTCATCTGTGGGGGACGGGGGGGGGGGAGATGGTGGCCACGCCAATTATATCAAAGCCACAATGCATGTAAAAATAATTAGGGCTTTGATCCCATGATGACAGTTGGTATCTTGACTTTTTTGACCCTTCCACCCTTAATAAATATTCCTGGGAAGCACATCTGCTGGTTGCTAAGGCTGAAACCAGCTCACATCCTTGGAACCTCTGGAACCCACCTGACTTTAGAACACTGAAGCAAAGCAAAAAAAGAGGCAGACTAAACAAAACCTAGCATCATCCTTTTCGCCACCCATTGTTTTCCCACAAAGCATTCTAAACATATGATTACCTTAAACACATGGATTTGGAACACAATAGGAAGAAAAATGCCAGGGAGGAGAGGAAGGATTTAAAATGGGCAAACTAACAGAGAACTGCCTGCCTAAACTCTAAATCTCTCACAACCGGTATTTTTTTTCCCCTCTAAGAAAAATAACTGCATGTATGACATATACACAGTAATTGTACTATAAGTGAAAGAAATTGAAAAGGTTGGACGGATGTTTGGGGGAGTTTTCTACAGTTATTTCCAGAAAACTCATTGGGTGGAAACATAATGTGGGTGGAGGTGGAAGGATGAGATTTTCTTGCAGTTCTCTATGTCCTGCAAACACCTTTCTTCCTATTTCTTTCTATGGAATATTTCCTCTCCCCATCTCTTCTTTTCTAAATCAATTTGTTTGTGACAAAGGGATGATGTTCTGAACAAACTGCAAATGTCAAAGCTTCTTCAATTTAATGAAATATAGGGCAAAGGTTCTGTTCTCCAAATAAAACTTGTTTTCTACATTATACTGAAATAAATAAATACAGTCCATATAAAGATAAATTAAAGAACTAACAAACCAAAGTTAGAACATGTGTTCAAAGTATATACATGATTGCATCAATTTCTTTAATCCATAAAGCACTTTTGTTTCAGTAGGGATAATATTTCCAATTAATAAAGTGACATGTTTGTACTTAACTACTTAAATAATGATAGATATACTTATTTGGGAAGAAGGATCTGAACAGCTATGTCCTCTTTACAGAACAAATCCTGGCCTAATGCTTAAATAGTGAGAATTCGGAATAATATACTATTTGAAGCCTACAAGCCATTTATAGAACTGTCAGCGGAAATAAACTAACACAGAAACATGCACAAGAGATTTATTTATGAATGAGATAGTTGCTGCTGGTCTGACAGGTTTCAAATTAACCATAATTTACACTGTGTCCAAGAGCCTCATTTCAGACATTTGCCTGAACATAGGGGAAAAAATGAACACGTAGAAAAATGCAGCCTCTATGGGTGGGAAAGGTGCATTTAATGTAATAACCTGTGATTCTGCTTTATTTGAGTCCAGTCTTGTATAGAGTTATATCCTTTTCAGGATACCACCCAACATAGTTGAATAGTAGGAGAAAACTGGGGGACGAAGTGCTTTGTATAGGGCTTTGAGCTCCTAGGAAGGGCAGAATATAATCCTAATAATTAAATAAATAAACACTGAAACCATCAAGTAAAATATATGTTAATGAATTCATAACATTTCAAAATCTTTACAGTCTGAATCTGTCTCTTGATTTAGGTGGCAAAGATGGAGAAAGACATCTTACCTCGAAGGCAGAGAAACGTAAGGAAATCTTCTGTCTTAGGCTTCCTTTTGGAGAGGTCAGAGATCTGTGTTGCTGGAGGGGGCAATAATGGCTCAACTATCTTTATTGGAGTTGTGCTGGGACTGTTGGGCTGAGACTGAGCAAACTTTCGTTGTGCTTGCAGCCTTGGCCTATGGAAAAACAGAGGAAACACAAATGCATTTAGAAGTCAGGGACTAAAGCAAAAGATGTAGAATTCTAGTTGCAATACCTTAAAATCAGTGTCAATATAATTTTTTGCCTTTACTGGGGTTTTTGTGAAGTCAATATTTGTTTCAAATGTACTGAGGATGTTTGAGTTGTTGTAATGTATAATGTAAAACCACTGAGAGTCATTGAGAGTATGGCGGAATGTACATTTAATCAATAAACCCAAAATAACTACTGTAACCATCTAAAAAAAAAAAAAACCAATCCAGAAACCTGCTTTAAGAAACAAACATCCAATAAAGAGCTTAAAGAAAACAAATATGTACAACAAATATGCTTTTTGGAAGATCTGGAAACCAGAGTGAAGAATGACAGCCATGAAGCAGAAGGACAAAGTATTTTTATTCGTCAACAACATTCAAATGTAAATTTTAAATTATGGGGATAATAATATGTCAGGGAATTGCACAGCAGGTGTCCAAATGAAGTCAGGCACTGACACAAACTTGTAGTTTTATATAAAGAAATATATCTTAATCTATATAGTATACAGCAAACAAGTTGGTCAGGCAAACAGGAGCATTATGAGGTAAATTATCGAGCACACAGGGCACAGAGAAGAAAAAGGCGGGGGGAAAGGGAAACTCCCCTTCCCCACTCACAGCAACCAATCACAGCGCAGATTACCTCACGCAGGAGCTAGCATTCTCCAACCAATCAAACACAAATGTGTGTTCTGGCTCACTGTACAACCCCGTTGCTCTAGCTACTAAATTTAAACATCTTAACATAACGGGTGATGATATATAGATTTTTTTTTTATTTTGCCACAGCACAATGCTTGCTGGCATTTTAAATCTATATGATTTTGCTATCAAATTGTAATTCAGACACCTTCTAGAGTTTATTTTCTTAAGATTTTTTTTTAATCATAGCCAAATACAAAATACACGTGTGGCATATCATTTTTCAAAAAGTGCACCTCTACGTTCTTGTCCCTTTCAAATATACATAAACAGGGTATGTGTATGCAGGGAGATTGCACTCTATTAATTTACAGGTACTGTAAATTGTTAGAGATGGAAGGCTACGTTCTATATGACCATATTCCGGCATTTTCATTTGAAATCCCAAAAGTGCATACTTTCAGGAGATATGTTACATAATTTGTATTAAATGTTGATTTCTTGGAACTGTAGTATTAGACCCCGTCTACTGCCTCATTCTTTAAACATTGTCAAAGTAGTAGCATCAATTATGTCACACAAGCAACAGAACAACATTTTTTTAAAGACCAGTTGTGATTTTGTAAAATCACAGAGACAGAACTCCTTCGATGATATGAATCTAGACAATTCTCAGGAAGAGATATCTATCTATTGGATAGATCCTGAATATAAATAAGACCACAGCACAGACTTAAAATAATCTGGTGATGTCCTCTGTGCCACCTCTGCCCTGTAACGGACCTCCCTTCAAATTAGATTCCCCCCCCCCCCACAGATTTCCTAACTCAATCCAATTACGTGTCATATACAGCAAACTCTATTTGGCTGTCCACTGACAGAACACCTTACAATCCCAAAACAGCTAACGTCGGTGGTTTTGTAAGAGTTGAACGTTGGATGAAATTGAAGCCAAGTTCCTATCATTTCAGCAGCTGATAATGAATGTGCTCGTGATTTCGCTCCAAGATGTTGTCAGATGTATACAATACCCCAAGATGATCTCTTAATGAACTGTTAATGAGAATAATCATCTGCTTATGCATAGATTTTTTTTTTTGCTTTCCCACAACACACAATGCAATATTATTAAAAGCAATATTTTTTAATACTTCATGTGCTTCTTGAAAATGTCCTTAGGATTCTCATGTTGTAGGAGGAGCTATAAAAAAACAAAAAAGTCACAATCCCTCCAAAAGACCAGTTCTGTAATTTTGGGGTGTACCAGGCTCAGCATTAAAAAGGCAAGATGCTGCTGTATCTAGAAGTGCTTTTTGAAGAACCTTGGCTGATGCTTGTTCATGAAAAACATGTCTGCACAACAGTTATAAACTGCATCAACAGAATTAGAATTGCCTTTTTTTTGTACCCTTGAATCTATTTTAATTCCTTTCCTTTTTCTTTTCAGCAGTAATTTTCTCTTGCCTTTTTTCTATGACTAAGAGACACTGACCCCAAAATCACCCAGCTGGCTTCATGCCTACGGCAAGACTAAAAATACATGACCTGCTGATTTCTACCCAATTGTCTTTACAAACTAGTGCTTAAAACGAACAATATTTCCCCTAATATAACATGTTCATTTGGTTACTTTTCAAGTGTGCCTCTAGCAATTTCGCTAGGATTGTCTGTCAGTATCTGTTTCTGTAAGTTCCTATAAACTCTTGCTTATGTCATTTTATTTATTTATTTTATTATTTATTTTCATCTGTTTTCTTGCCTTCCATTACTTTTAAAATAATCATTTCCCCCCCCCCTTGTATTGTATTGTATTGTATTGTATTATTTGTATGCCGCCCTTCTCCGGGAGGACTCAGGGCGGCGAACAATTCAAGGGGGGAAAAAAGGGGAACATAAAAGACAAAATACAAATAATAAAAGTAGACAACAGTCGCACAGCCATACATGTCGAGAGGGGAGGGAACTCATCACCCCCAGGCCTGCCGGCAAAGCCAGGTTTTGACGGCTTTTCGGAAGGCCTGGAGAGAGGTGAGGGTCCGAATCCCTGCGGGGAGTTCATTCCAGAGGGCCGGAGCTGCCACAGAGAAGGCCCTCCCCCGAGTAACAGCCAGGTGGCATTGGCTGGTAGATGGCACCCGGAGGAGGCCAACCCTGTGAGATCTAATGGGTCTGTGGGAGGTAATTGGCAGCAGGCGGTCTCTCAAGTTGTCTCTTGTCTTCACACCATGTTTCCAAAATATTTAAGCCTTAGCTTCATTATTAGTATTTGCAGTGAACAGTTCAGTCTCAAAATTCAAAAAAGGAAATACAGTACAATAGCGAGATTTCAAGCACACTAAACATAAATTAGAGTCTTAATTAAGGTGATACAAATACGTGTGTGTGTGTGTGTGTATGTGTGTATCCTTTTTCAGAACCACCCTGTCTTGAGCCAGTAGTTACAAGCAAAGGAGGTCATAGTTAGAATAGACCTTTTTATGGCAGTTATAAATCTCACCACAGTGCGGAAATGAGAAAGTTCAGGAAAGGCAAATGAGCTTATTTCAGTTGCTGTGGTTCCACGCAGTCAAATCCAAGAGCTTGATATTAGAACCGAGTATAGTTTTGTTCCAATCCAAAAATCAGTCAGAGAATCAAATGCAGCATATATACTGTCTGTATTTAATTTTCCATCACGTTTACTAGGACCGTGCATGTAAATTTAACTATGCTACAGTTTGGAAGGTTTTATAATGGAGTGTAGAAGTTTCCTGGGAAGGCAAGCATGGATTTTTTTTCCAGGTTTCACATTGATTTTTGGAACTGCAGAAGCTCGCCGGTATAATGCTGCTTCTGGATGGTATTTTGATTGAGCTGAATGGTTGGGACTGCCAGCAGAGCTGGGGCTGTTTACTGGAAGTGAGAGGAGATTAAAGTGATTGCAGCAATACAAATAATAACAGTGGAGTGAAGAAAGAGAACTAGAGAGTGGTATGGATGAGACTAGGAGAGGAGAGGAGCCCAGGTGGTTTTGGGTTTAGAATGCTGATCAGATTCAGCCTACTAGAAGAGGGTTGAATATATAGATACTCAACCCTGGGTCCTGGACAGGGGTGGGTTTCAACCGGTTCGCGGCGGTCCCTGCGAACCGGTTGGTCGGCGAACCCGGAAGTAAGTAACTTCTGGGAACGGCGAAGGGCCCGCCCACCCGCCTTACCCGGTTTTGACGAGTTCTGCGCTTCCACGCATGCGCAGGACGCATACAGCGCCTGCGCGATCCTCCAGGAGCAGCTGGAGCATCGCAAAGACGCTAGTACGCATACGTGCACCGCGCGCGTGCACGAGGACGCCGAACCGGTTGGAACGGGGCGAGAAACCCACCCCTGGTCCTGGAGAAGAGATGGCAAACACAGTGCTATAGGGAGTAGAGGCAGGAACATTGCAATAGTGATGGGCTGGGGAAATAAGCTGGGAGTCACGGCGTAGCATGCTTATGAGTATATTAATGAATATATTTCTGGTGCATTCATATCACCCCTTGCATCTTCCCGAATACCAAGATGTTAAACTTTAGGAGGCCCAGGGTTTCCAGGTGTTACTACTCAATACCAGATTGGTCTCTAACAAGGCTCACAACTGTTATTATAAAAGTATTTGGTACTTGGTATGCATTACTCAAGCTTGGCTGGGCACATGAGTGTGTATGTGGCCCTCTCCAAAATGTGCCCATTCAGGTCCCAATTGTAGCATTACCCATACTTCAGCAATGGGCTAGAGCAGTGGTCTCCAACCTTGGCAACTTTAAGACCTATGGACTTCAACTCCCAGAGTTCCTCAGCCAGCAAAGCTGGCTGAGGAACTCTGAGAGTTGAAGTCCAACAGGTCTTAAAGTTGCCAAGGCTGGAGACCACTGGGCTAGAGAAGGGATTATAGCTATTCAGGGGACTGTGGATGTTAGGGTGCTTCCTTGTACATAGCTGGGTATTATTTAGGAGACTGGGCCTTAAAGATTAGTGGGTCTACTGCTGTTCCTGTATCAGCGTTCCTGACTCATAGCAACATCCCTGTCCATGCTGCTGGATGTTATATTGAGACTGACAATGGAGCCAACTTTTTTTTAAAAAAAACTTATTTTGCGGCAATAAAAACAGAGAAATGGATCCATGCCCTTCCTGGTTCACCGCTCCATTTTGCTGCCTTAATGCAGCCTGCACGGCACCGTGCAGTCTGTGTTAAGGAATTGTGGACATGCTGAAAACGAGGCCACGGTGCAGCTCAGGGATGCATGCCTGCCCTCCTTCCCAACATGAGGTCCAGAGGTTTTCAAAAGGTAAATGTGTGATGGGTGATGTCAGTGGTGGGTTTCAAAAATTGTTGGAACCTACTCTGTGGGTGTGGCCTCCTTTGTGGGAGTGGCTTGCCACCCTTGTGACCGGATGAGAGTGGCTTGCCGCCCATGTGACCGGATATGAAATTATGAATTAGTACTTAGGTCGGTCCAAGTAGCTATTCAGAAACTCTGGCATTGAAGCATGCAAGTCTTAAAGCTGTCAAGTTACAAGATCCTTGCCAGTGGTGGGTTTCAAAAAGTTTTGGAACCTCTTCTGTAGGTGTGGCCTGCTTTCCGGGTCCACTGGTGGATCCTCTTCTAACCGGTTCGGTAGATTTGACGAACCGGTTCTACCGAATAGGTGCAAACTGGTAGGAACCCATCTCTGGGTGATGTGTGTGAGGGGAGTAGGCCCAAGGTCTGCAGAGTCTTGGCAAGGTGGGATGGAGGGGAGAGGCTTAAACTGTATGTTAAGTACATGGTAACTAAAACCTTCCAGACTACTACGGGTAACATTGTGAAAAATATGTGTGATTGCAAAGGCATTAAACCCCCAAACTGTTACCAAAAATGACTTAATTGTATTTTGTTTCATTTAATCATATTAGCAGGGGGGCCCAGCATCAGCCTTAGCTGACCTTTCGTCAGACATCTGAAGAGCCTGCCCACAACAGTTTCATCTTGACTTGAGGAGCTAATCGGTTTTGAAATCAGTCAAGATTATGTTTGAAGACTCCTTCATGTCCCAATAATTTAGATTAGCATGTAAACATATACTATGTTCCAGTTTGAGTTTATTCCCAAGATACCTCACATTAATCTTTGCACAAATGTTTTGTATATCCTGATTCAGAAGAACATTAAGTAATGCAAAATGCAGCCTGAAAAGAAAGGATGTAAGAAAGGTTAATCTTTTATTAAAGATCAGTCTGCCATGTCTCAATCATTGGTAAAGTCTGGATAGATCAAAAATAAGGATGCTCTGAGCTAATAAAAGACCTAGGTTCAAGACCTAAAATTAACACATACTGCTTGTTATATCTACATAGAAGTAAATTCCACTAAGCTCAATGAAGCGGATTATAAAAATGGGTGGGCATTCTCTCTGCATTATTCATGGCTAGATAGAATAACTGGCTATGAATATGAATTACAATTCTGAATTTATCAGTCAGTAAAAAAAGCAGTCTCACTTTACAGTAACATATACAACTGAAAATATACCACATACAACAAAATTAACAAAGATATTTAATGTTTATACTATGTTTTAGAGCACACAATGCTTTGCACACAACATAGTCAGTTTGATCTAGTAATAAGATATCAGGCTAGAAATCAGGAAACTTGAGTTCTCGTCCTGCGTTTGGTATGAAAGCCGGCTGGGTGACTTTAAGACAGTCACTCTCAGTCCAACTCACCTCACAGTTATTTGTGGGGAAAATGGGAGAAAGGAGGAGGTATGTTCGCTGTCTTCGTTTATTTATGAAAATAATAAAGATGTAAATAAATACATTACTAAATACTAGTACAGTGATGGCGAACCTATGACACACGTGTCAGTGCTGACACGCGTAGCCATTTGGGGTGACATGCACAGGATTTCATGCGATTCATCCTCGGCTCCTGCACGGCCGCCGAGGATGAAAGAATCTGTGCTGGAGGAACGGGGAGGGCGGGACGTGTGATCTCCCCCGCCCACACTCACTTACTGTATCGCCGCCGCCCCTTTCTGAGCGCAGGGGCTGCTGGTAAGGCGTGCGTGCCGTGCGCACACACGTCATCAGCGCGGCGAGGGAGGACCCGCAGGAGAGGAGCGCGGGAACAGTGCGCGCCTCTCTCCAGTCAGGCCGGCACAGAGAGTCTACTCCTGGGACTGTCGGTTACGACCGCACCACAGCAGGGAACAGCGGAGTGCCAACGGGAACTGTGAGGGCCATTAGCAGCAACTATTGGGGTGCCATGGACTTGTAATTGCCCACAATAACTGAGATAAGTGAGGGGGAGATTGTGTTAGCTTGTTAGGCTAGTTAACCCCTAATTGGCTATCTATAATTCTATCTGCTGTCACTGGCCCACTGATGGAGCACCCAAAAAATAAAAAACAAAGGTTAAGTAAAGGGAGTGGTAGTGGCAGTGGCCGACCCTTTCAAGAGACATGGAGCGAGATGTATGGCATTATAGAAAAAAATGGCAGATCATTTTGCGTTCTATGTACTGAAACGGTAGTAAGCAGAACGTGGAATATAAATAGACATTTTGAAACTAATCATTCCCAACTCTTGGAAAAAAGTGAGGATGAAAGGAGGGAATACATTTCCAGGAAGCTACACCTTTATAAGAGCCAATCTAACTCCATCCTTAAATTTATGAAAGGCTCTACAAATTTAAACTCTGCAAGTTTGAGCATTGCTCACTCCATAGCTCAGCATGCAAAAGCGCTTAACAAAGAAGTTACTAAGCAGGTATGTTAAATAATTTGTTTTTGGTTTATTAAATACAATTATATATTGCAATTATACATTTTTGTAGTTTAAACTATAAATTGCACAAAATTATGTTTTTGTCGGACACACAACGCGAGTTATGCTCGATTTTTTGCCGATTTTTGACACACCACGCCAAAAAGGTTGCCCATCACTGTACTAGTATATGTTTATAACAGTTATCTATTTGGTTTGCATTAACTTGATCCTAAAACTACTTTAAAAATTCTACTTTGCAGCTAAACTGCAAATATCATGTATACATTTATCTTATTTTGTACTTCCTACAATGTTTTCGTAGAATATTATACATTCCAACCAATATGCAATAATCTTGATGTGAGTGGAAGGAAAAGGGACAACCAGTGTAATGCTTGGGCTGCACTGAGAGTTGTTTCTGAGATCAAGATTAAGAGGATAATTTAACATTATTATCTAAGGTAAAAATCCAAGACTATATAAATGTTTCCCCCATATACTTTTTATTAAGTAGGTACACTGCAAACAGTACTTACTGTTAGAAACATAAAATATATATATCTGGAACAGATCATTTAGCTAATTCTTAGTTATTATAGTACGTACTCATGATTACAAGTCAAATTATTATTTCATGGGCATTTGTATTAATAAAACCCATTTTATAATCTAATTAAGCACCTGACCCATTCACTCATTTCACCTTGAAACTAATGATCTGTAAATAACGTAACAAGAAAAATACGATTATATTTTAATATTATTTTAATTAAAAAAATTCTGTAAGCGATGTTTGTTTCTCAACATCCAGCTTGGTTAGAAATGATATAATAGAATAATATGTGAAAAGTTGGCAATACTGATTTAGATTGTTCTACAATTCTCTTCTTTCAGTAGTGTCAATTAATATAAACATATTAGCTCACTGAATTTACATTTCCTAGTTTATGGGATTAATATAAATAAGATTTGAATCTCATTTCCCTATTTCTTTAATAGTCATAAAATGGGGAGAGAAAGAAGGACAAGAATTTCTGATTAAGCATTTTTTTATTTTCATTTTTTTCATTTTATTTGACATTTATAGGCCGCCCTTTTCCCTGAGGGGACTCAGGGCGGCTTACAATTTGTAGGAAGGGAGTGCAAGACAAAACACAAAAAGAAAATGTGGAGTATAATAAAATAAAACAATAAAACACAACATTCATTCAGCATTCGGGTGGGGCGAGATTAGGGTCTTATCCCCAGGCCTGACGGGATAGCCAGATCTTGAGGGCTGTGCGGAAGGTCTGGACGGTGGTGAGGGTACGAATCTCCACGGGGAGATCGTTCCAAAGCGTCGGAGCTGCTACTGAGAAGGCTCTCCTCCGCGTAGTCGCCAGTCGGCACTGACTGGCGGATGGAATTCGGAGGAGGCCTACTCTATGCGATCTGATGGGACGAAGGGAGGTAATCGGCAGAAGGCGGTCTCTCAAATAGTCAGATCCACTACCATGGAGGGCTTTATGAATGGTAAGTAGCACCTTGAAGCGCACCCGGAGATCAACAGCTAGCCAGCGCAGCTCACGGAGGATCGGTGTTATGTGGGCGAACCGTGGTGCGCCCACGATCACTCGCGCGGCCACATTCTGGACTAGCTGAAGTCGCCGGATGCTCTTCAAGGGCAGCCCCATGTAGAGCACATTGCAGTATTCCAGCCTAGAGATCACAAGGGCTCGAGTGACTGTTGTGAGGGCCTCCCGATTCAGGTAGGGCCACAACTGGCGTACCAGGCGAACCTGGGCAAATGCCCCCCTGGTCACAGCTGACAAATGATGGTCAAAAGTCAGCTGTGGGTCCAGGAGGACTCCCAAGTTGCGGACCCTATCTGAGCGGTGTAAATTTTGACCCCCCAGCCTGAGTGATGGAACGCTGGCCAAATTGTTGGGAGGGAAGCACAACAGCCACTCGGTCTTGTCTGGGTTGAGTACCAGTTTGTTAGCTCTCATCCAGTTCTTAACGGCCTCAAGGCCCCGGTTCATCACATCCACCGCTTCATTGAGTTGGCACGGGGCGGACAGATACAACTGTGTGTCGTCCGCGTATTGATGGTATTTTATCCCGTGCCTCCGAATGATCTCGCCCAGCGGTTTCATGTATATGTTAAATAGTAGGGGGGATAAGACCGAGCCCTGCGGCACCCCATAGGTAAGGGGCCTTGTGTGTAAGCTTCAGTGTGTCCACCAATATAGCTCTTAATTCATCCTCCTACCCAAATCTATACAAAAGTGAAATAAAGCTTGTTTCAACCATTGCTCTTCAAATAGAATTTATACCAATAGAGAGAGGAGGTGGACTTGTACTTTTAACTCCCCAAACTAACTGACAAAAACATCAGTTTGGAATTGCTTATGTAGAGTGCCAATCTCTTGCAACGTAACAATAAATATCCCACATGGATATTTATATAACTACAGAAAAAACTATGATACTGTATATTAGAGGTTTCCTTATATTCCCTTGGCCTTTTTCTCCTACAGAAAATAGGATTGTTACCTTTACACTAAATATACACACTCTTCCAGTTACAGACTGGAGGCCTAGAACAATGGCAGTCCCCCCCCCCCCCCCCCGATCCTCATCTCTACACATATCGATTTCAGCTTCCAGACTTCTTCAGCCAACATGGCTACTGTTGACAGTTCTGAAAGAAGTTTGAAAACCTGGACGGTAACCAAGTTTGGAGAACATTGGTCTATGAAATTAAAAAAACTTTGGAACCATGCATAGCCAGAGAACGCAGAGCTGTGTATGGAATAAACACAACCAATAATATAGAAGATATATTAAGAAGATATCTCCATGATTAAACATGGAGATATTGCTCTACATTTGATGAGACAGTGGATGATCCAGACCAGGATACATGTTTTCTGCTATAGCTTGTTTAGAGCCTATTGTATTTATAATCCGTGCATAAATTGCAACCTTGCTATGTTACAACTCTGCCATATATAGATTTGGAAGGAATATAGGAGCACTCCTTTTTGCTTTTTATGCATTGCGGCCATTAATTTCAGGAAAGCAATAAAACAGGAAGCTTAACTTTAAAAAAGTAATGTTTAACCAAAGGTCAAACAAAATCAAGTATTTTAGTTTTACAGTTGAGGAACTTGCATAAAATAACCTAGAAACTCAAACACAAGTAAACACCTCAACTATCAATACATGATTATTAAAAAGTTTTATTCTAAAATAAAACAACACACCTAGCTTCTGAAATCTCATTTTTGAGTTTTTCAAGAAAATGCAAAGCAAAAATTATGGCATTTATTTTAGGCAGTGGAGAGGCAGGTTAGATTCAGAATTAATTTGGTAACCAGGAACTATCTTGTCTGTGTTCCTCATTATATTTACTCCATCCTATAATATTAATGAAGATTTTTTAAATTGCTCATTTGTCAGTAGTCTTTTAATATCTCCCAAATCCAAAGATGACATAAGAGTTATTGTCTAATAATAGTTCTATCATCAATACTAGTTATTTCATTAGCGTAGCTTCACAGGGCTCACATTTACATATTGTAATATTGTAATACTGTAATTAGTTTTAACCATGATTTGCTAAACAAGATACAAATTTGCTAAACAAAGTTTATCCCTGAAACATTGTTTTTTAATAAATCCAAATGGTTACATTCCCCACATCATGTTAAGCCAAAACTGAACAAATCACACTATTGTTTAAACCAGTGTTTCTCAACCTTGTCAACTTGAAGATGTCTGGACTTCAACTCCCAGAATTCCCCAGCCAGCTGGGGAATTCTGGGAGTTGAAGTCCAGACATCTTCAAGTTGACAAGGTTGAGAAACACTGGTTTAAACTGATATGTGAACCTAGCAGGTATCTTAAACCATATCCTAGAGGGGTCTATGACAACTTACCATGGCCAACTCACCATGGGTCAATTCGCCATAGGACAAGAATTACACTAATATCGAAGAAGTAGCAGAATAGAATCATTAAAGAAAGGATGTCCTCCTTTATTTATGTTAATAAACAAACATTATGTCAAATTGTTGAATTGTTAAATTGCCCTGCAGTGAGTTGTTCTGTGAGGGTTGGCCATGTCGAGTTGTCCCACGGTGAGTTGGCTGTGGTGAGTTGACCATAGCAAATTGGCTGTGGTGAGTTGGCGGTGGCGAGTTGTCCCATTCCGCCTTAGAGTATTGTCATAGAATTGTAGAATTTCATGTTACAAGGTGGCAACAGATGCACAATCTCTCACTGATATCTACAGACCACCAGATCTTCCCACTCCAGATATGGCAACTCTTATTTGCTACAGTTTGGCTAAGCATTTCCATATTGCAGCTAAAGTTGACAAACATGTTATAATATAAATTAATGGGTTTTTTAAAATCCACTTAGTTGTAAAAGGAGACAATCACACTCTCACCACAGGGAAATGTAGGATAAGAATTCTAACCTTTGCTCAGTTATGAAGTTCAAACCAGTCATTTACTTTTAGGCTAATCTATCTATCCCCAATCCCGTTGATACATAAGCTCTAAATCTGTCTGTATTACAGAACAATACATATTTATGCAGTAGGAATGTTTAATTTATACTCAGTTAGAATGTAGAATGAGACCAATAGCAGCATTTCAACAAACATCATATAAAGCCACCAGTTAAAGCATCACTGTTGCAAGGGTTATACTGATGAACACTGACATAAATGAAAAGATGTTGACAAGGTTCAAACAAAAGGTCAAAATGTTGTGGTTATGACAGCTGTAATTTATGCTTAGTCTGGAGTTTTATTGTGGGAATGAATTACTCATCTTCTGTACCCAAATTTTAACTATTTCTGAAAAATATGAAAACTTACTTATTTACCTATCTTACCCTAACCACCCACTCAGCTTTAAAAGTTTGGGTTTTATAACTCTTTTATGCATTTTATTTACAATTCAAGATATTTACTCTGGATTTGTTAGTCATTGTGTCTATTTTGATATGGGAAAATGCCAGTAACAAAATACAAATTTAGAGCAAAATAAAATAATGAAGTTTGTATGTATGTATGTATGTATGTATGTATGTATGTATGTATGTATCTATTAGATTTTTTTACAACCCCTGGTATGCCCAAATATGGGAGGAAGATCACTACTTCCATTCTCTATCTTTCGGCTCGTCACAAGAGACCATCCAGGCAGCCTAATGGCTAAGATCTCTGCCTAGTATGTAATATAGCCCAGGTTCAAATCCCAGTAAGGGTATGGCTAGCTGATGAGAGCTAAATAGCTTGAAATAGATCTATACTAGTCTCCCTTTATTTATTTATCAGCACAAATACAACATATATATATATATATATATATATATATATATATATATATATATATATATATATATATACACATACATACATACATACATACATACATACATACATACATACATATATATATATATATATATATATATATATATATATAATGTGTGTGTGTGTGTGTGTTTTTAAACACAAATATAACAAAGGCAACAGTAAAAATATTGGGTTTCTGTCATGATGGACTCTTGTGACGAGCCGAAGGACAGATGATGGAAGCAGTTAGCTTCCTCCCATAATTGGGGCTTACCAGGGGTTGTAAAAAATCTATATATATATATATATATATATATATATATATATATATATATATATATATATATATATATATATATATATATATATATATATATATATATATTTTGATCTATGTGTTACAACCATTCCAAATAGGTGCATTAACATTATAAACTCTCAGCTTTCTTAATCAATTAAAAGAAAGAGTGGGAAAGGCTGACATTAATGGAGTAAATCTATTCAGATCCAAAGCCATATACACTATTAGTCACTAATGATAAGTATCCTGCAAATTATTGGCAAAGCAATTAATAGAGAAAACAATATTTACAAGGGATTCAAGAGACTCGTCAGACTTACAATATTTCACCATAAAGTTTCAATTCCCAAATGCTGTTATTTCCCATTTTTAAACTATCAGCCATAATCATACTTTTGAATGTACAGTAGACATAACTGGTATATCTATTGACACATAACAATGTATTTTACATGTTCAAATCACATTTATTCAAAGCAAGAAATCTTGGAATTAAAAACACTGTGTTTCTATTATACTATTGCACTAATTTCAAAGCAGAACTCAATCAATGCTATTGAAACATAGATTAATGTCTCCAAAATATTCCACAATTTGCAAAAATGTAGCTTTTTTTCAGGATGAAAAAATTCATTTAATTAGAACTTACACACTTCTAATAAAAGGTCAAATGCTCTTGGAATAAAATATATTTAAAATATTACTGAGTTTAATACTCCTTTCATGACTCAGTTTCAATATGGATGTTCTCCTTTCAATATAAAATCATGGCTAGTCATAAAACTAAAAATAATAAGGGCAGGATATGCATAAATAAATAAAGTTCAAGCAGCTGCTAAACTAATTGCAGAAACACAAATTCAATAATCCTTCCATTGTATGTTCTATGTTAGACTGACTTTAATAGCCATTTTAATAATAGCAGTCTGATATTAAAAAAAAATGCTACCTTATGGAATCTGACATAAAAGACTTTCCATTTTAAGAAGTAATGGTGAAAATTACTGTAACTGCAGTAATAGCCTTTTATTTAAATAAAGTAAATCTACTTGAATACTATTTTATTTATTTATTTACTCTTTATCTCTGGTTTAAATTTTTCAGCTTCTTTAATCAAAATATCAGGACTGTTCACACATTTATACTAAACTGTAAACTATTTTGCAAAGCATAAGGACTAGGTTTAGACAAAAAACACTAAACCCACTTATCAAAATGTATAAATGTAAATTATAGGGTCATGTAATATTTAGTTATCCAGATGCACTTTAACTGCTATGAGTCCTAGCCAGCAGACCTAATGGTGAGGAATTGAATAGTTCAAAGTATCAAGGAATGGGGTACAGCGCTAAACTCCACCGTAAAATGTTACTTATGCTTCTTTCATTTTACTTCTACAATAAAAAAAAACATCTTTAATAATTATTGCTTCGTAAAACAGAGAGAAACAATCAAGTCCCTAAAGAGACTTAAATTAGATTAGTTATGGTCAAATTAGAATACAATGCAGTCACAATGCAATAAATCTACAGTGTTGTTTCTGGCCTCTGGTGTACTATATCCAGCATTCTTAATAGAGGTATTCGCATACGACGTTTCATGGTCTCCAACTGGTGCAAACAATGGTAATTTTGCATTCTTATAGTTTATGCTTTGAAATAGCCATAAGCACTATTTCAAAATATATTTTTTCCTTGAGGAGACAGGAAATTCAAGGCAGAATGTGGCTGTAATTTGGCATGCTACAAGACATATTTGACTGTATGACTGCGCTGCATTTATTTATTTAATTTGCAATTTCACCTCACCCATGAATTTTGAGTACGTGGCCGCCATGCCGAGGAGGTAAGATAAACAAACAACACAAACAACACAAACAAAAAACAGTCTGTACAGCAAAAAAATCTCCAGTCAATATACAGTATTGTTGTTACAGCCAACTTCATTTTCCATTTTGTTCTTCCAGCAATTCCACCCTTATACTGAGTTTACCTATTAATGGCTGTATGGGAATATTGATGCAATTTCTTTGGCAGCAGTGCAAAGGTGGTTTGCCACTGCCTATTCGGGGACACTTTTTCAACTAGCAACCTTGTCAACAACTCAGGGTTTATTTGGTGGCTATTCATCCAAAACCAACCAGGTCCAGACCAGTGGTGGGATTCAGCCAGCCCGCACCTATTCGGGGAGAACCGGTTGTTAACTTTCCAAGCAGTTCGGAGAACCGGTTGTTGGAAGAAATCTCATTTTGTTTTTTCCCACTTCACAGGGCTAATCCTGTAAGGAAGGCAGGAAAGAAAAATTCTGGTGTTGTTTCTAGCCTAATCTTTATTGCCCTGCTTACAGAAACTGCCTCTCCGGTTAACTCTTAGTACATTGTCACAGCTAAGATGAAGCGCCCATCGACGTGAGTGACGTTGAGTTGGCCACGCCAACCCAGTCACATGACCACTGAGCCCCATCTACCCAGCTGGTCATTAGGGCAGAGAACCGGTTGTTAAATTATTTGAATCCCACCAGTGGTCCAGACCTTTGTAGCTTTCCCAAGTTCAGTCAAGTTTGTTTAGAAGGTTCTGCGCATGCCCAGACAAACGTTCTTGTGTGTGCTTGTGCACATGTGCAATGCTTCTGCGCATGCGTAGAAGTGTCCGGGTGGGTGGGTGGAGCCTCCCGCCGCCACTACTACCGGTTCGGCCAATCCGGGCCAAACTAGTAGCAACCCAACTAATATGGTGTTTAATTTTTAACCCTTTCTATAGTTTCTTTTTTAAAAAGATCTTATATGTAATCTTCTAAGTTTTAAAAATTGTTTTGACTTTGTGTACTTTATATTTTTTAGCTTTTAAAATTGTTATTTGTACTTCACCCTTATGTTGGTTTATGACCATAATAAAGATTTCATTTGATTCCTCCTACTTCATTTCCTGCTTAGAAAAAAAAATATTTACACACAACAGCAAATACAGAACCCTGCATTTCTTAGAGTAATTGTTTTTCAACAGGAAACAATCACTTTCCACTAGAGAAGATTTAGAAAATAAGCTCGACAGAGTGTATATCAGTAATTGCTAAGACATCTTCATTCATTGGCTAAAAAGCAGAATGATATTCGTTAAAAATGGAAAAAAATAATTTTGTGTTTTGATTTGCCTCTGATTTTAGAAAGACTATAAATTACTGGGAGGGAGGGGAAGGTATTAATTGAATTAATGACTATCGGGGCCTTATGGATTATCCTAAGGGGGAAGGTCCTTCCCACACTCTCCATTAATGCCTAGAAAAATAGGTGAATGCTGACTGAATTGTGGAGTTGCTTTTAAGGGACAGATATTCTGGTTTTTTTTTTTTTTAAAGTGAATATGATGTATGGCCCTTAATTAGGACATAATGCAATAGAGCTAAAGCTTTGGCTTGGCATTTTCTTCCTACTAACCTTCAAAAGGTGGTTCCCTTATTTCTATTTTAAAATGAGCCAATACAAACCTAACCGCAAAAATGTAAAATTAGAAAAAAAAAAGATGTAAGCTTTAAACTGTGAGTTCTTTGTTTCAACCAAAACTGAGTTTTCCTAACTGTTTATAAATCAACATCAAGCCTTCCCTGGATATTACAATATATATACTGTAAATCCTTTTTTAGCCAAATCTCTTTATGATACATATAAACTCATCAATCTATTCCTTTATGCAAAATGTACAAAAGGTGTGAGAATTAGGAAGGCAAAGAAATTATGTCATGAGAAAAAAGCAAGAAAATGAAATGAAACCAAATGTACTTTACTGCAATATATCTCTTTATGTTTCCTATTTAATCACTATATCCTTTTGAGAAACTTACCAATTTCATTTCAAACTTTCTTGATTTCTTGCCTCTTGTTCCATTTGGTTTTCCTTCATAAATTTGCTTTACACTTTGATCTTTGTTCATTCTCTCTCTATGATCAAACCACTTCAACCTACTTCTTTTATACTTTGGTATTCAATCTGTATTTTGGTATTCATTCAACATTCATTTTTGTACCTATCTCTTTTTGCTACATACTTAAATATCTCTGTCTCAGTACATTCAGGTTATTTTTATGTTCTCCTAACCCAAACATCTCTATAACAAAATAGGCAGAAACATACTCTTATCTACAGAGATTTTTGCTTATTTTGACCAACATTCATTTCTCTTGACAAACCACAAACTACTTTTATTTATTAATATTTATTTATTCCCATCTCATTTCAAAGTAATTCCTTTTTTATTCCATTTTCACATCTTAAAATTTCCCCATCTGTTTCAGCAACTTTAAGGACATTCTACTAAGGTATGTAAATTGATCTATTAGCTTCAGTGCTTTATTATGTATAATTTGCAATAATTCACTTTCTCCCTGCCAAATAGCAATAGCACTTAGACTTATATACCACTTCACAATGCCTTACAGCCTTCTCTAAGCGGTTTATAGAGTCAGCATATTGGCCCCCAACAATCTGGGTCCTCATTTTACCCACCTCGGAAAGATGAAGGCTGAGTCAACCTTGACTATGGTGAGATTTGATCTGCCAAATTGCAGGCAGCGGGCAGGTAGCAGAAGTAGCCTGTAGTACTGCATTCTAACCACTGTACCACTGTGCCTCTTAAATACAACTATCTTCTGTGCTTAACATAGATATATAAACTAAAAAGCAAACACTCTATTGAAAACATTAACCCAAATTCTTTTGATTTCTAGAAACATCAATATGACTTTATTATTTATTATAAGTTATCTATTTTAAGCCATATTTTTTTTTAAAAAACCCACAGGAAATAGTGTGATCTTAGAGTATATGTGTGTGTGTGTGTGTGTGTGTGTGTGTGTGTTTTATATAATTAAAAACTTAATACACAGTTATAAGTATCATTGATATACAGATCTACCAGTTTTTGATGACAGCAAAAATGTTCCTCTTACAAAACTGACAGAGCTTATCAAGATTATTTTGATTAGGTCAAATCAATATCCCTCAAAAAAGTGCAATTTTTTGTACTACCCAAAATATTTCGTCTGACTAGCATTATGATTTGTAATCAGAAATGTACCTGACTTTAAGGCTGCCTTAAAAATCTCTTCCAATGTTACACTAGGTGATGCGTGTAACTGGTTCAGGCTCTGAGTCATATTAAACATTATATGTTTGACACTAATAAGCTTTGGTTCAGATGTGTCATCGATACTATTTTATTTTTCCAGCATGGTATGATTGGACATATATAAATTCTACTGTATGTTGAAGGCAGAGCACAAGGGACTGAATTTCAGAAAAGAAACAGCACACACTGAGAACCTATTCATATGACAACGTCCAAAATCTGTTATTCAATGAAATCAAATGAGAAATGCACAATTAAGTTGTGATGAACACTGCAGCTCACCAGGTGCTGGACATGTCCCATCCTGTTTTGCAATCCTGGGCAGGCAGCCAAGATAAGAGAGTTATCATGTCCCTGGTGAGCTGCCATACATAACCAATGGGCTGTGTTCAGCTTGGTGAGACAGGAGCAGTGCAGGTCTGGATTAAGGACTGATGTCATGTGAAACAGTTATTCACTTAAGGATTTATGGGGCATGCTAAGAAGGTCACTGAAATATTGAATATAACCTTCCCCAGACTGGCTGGGAATATTCGGATTTGCAGTCACAACACATCAAGAAAGGTCAGGTTGGTGAAGGGTGATATATACTAGATTTTACCCAAAGGCAAACAAGTTTCCTTCTCTATTTGTAATATTCTTTTGACATTTATAAAATCTCTAGCAGTCATAACCTAATGCATACTATACTATACACAACCCTAGATTTAATTAATACCTATCCCTGACCTTAGGCACAATGATATTTGAAAGTACAAATATAGAACCAACAAGTTAATATTTTTGGTGAAGCTATTCCTTGTAGTATTATTATTTTTTGTTCACATGCCATGGCTGACCCCAAACAAGAACAACTATGCCTACTAATTCCTCCCATAAGTGGGCATGGCCAAAAACAGATTATTCTCTCAAGGGTTTGTTTTGGAAGCAATAAACCGGAGAAGGAAATGTGAAACCAACCATCATTTCATTTTCTAATTTGCCTATTTGAGTAAGTGAGAATACTAGTTTTATATGACAGTATCATTTTATCATTTGAATCTTCATTTAACTTGGCAGGAGCCAGTAAGGTAAAGGCATAATATGACTCGTATGGAAAATAAACGTAATTTCACTCTTCGAATTGTTTTGCAAGTACAACTTTTTTCTTTCATTTCATTATTGCATTGTAGATAAACTGCAGTGGTATCATATACAGATTTGTGCTAAATATTTTAATTCAAATGTGCCTGGAACAATTTAAAACTAAAAACACACCCTGATAGAACAAATATAGTCAGTGGAAAACTTTGAAAGTTGTTTAAAGATTGCAAGGCCTCTCCTGAACGAAATCTTTTGCTTTTAATTCACAAACCATAAGTTTAATTTAACAGTCCTGATATGATAAATGTAGATATAGCTTTCATATGTTTTTTGTAACCCTGAGTTGGCCAATCAAGAAGTTTAACTTTTGTTTGTATATATATAACTCATCAACAGAATCTTGTATTGGAAGAAGTTTGGATGCCTTTAACATAAAATAGTAGACCTGCCTAGCTTGGTTCCATGTCAGTTTTTCATTTATCAAAGGATTCGTACTGCTCCTAAAATGGAGTTGACTTTGGTTGCAAATCCTGAATCCGTTTCATCAACTGATCCAACTTAACCTGAAAATCTGCAACAATTCCCTCCACTGTCAAGATTACTAGTGGACACTTGGCTGGAACATTCTTTAAATCTCACCTGATGAAAGCTTGCACAATTTTTTTATTTGTGCAATTGAAAGAAAATGCCTTTATTATGGTTTTTAAACCAGAGAGCACAACAATAAAATATTATAAATCTGTAATAATTATTATTACTGAAAAAAATACATAAAATGCCATAAAATGCATTACTATAGTAACTGTAATATAGATAGCACTGGCAACTGCCTTTTAGCCCTACTGTTGGGCATGAACATTTGTGCCAAACCTCAATGGTAGGTAGGATGAACACTCTAGATTCTCTTACCGTATATACTCGAGTATAGGCCGACCCGAATATAAGCCGAGGCACCTAATTTTACCACAAAAAACTGGAAAAGTTATTGACTCGAGTATAAGCCTAGGGTGGGAAATGCAGCAGCTACCGGTAAATTTCAAAAATAAAAATAGATACCAATAATGTTTTTGAATATTTATTTCAAAGAAAAACAGTAAACTAGCGGTGTATTCAATGAAATACTTCACTCACCTCATGATGCTGATGTCCCGCTGTGATGATGATGTCCCATGCAGCCGCGGGAGCGATGTCCCGCCTCCTATGACACACGGCACAGTGATTCCTATCATTGGATCACTGTACCAGAGGAGGTGGGACATAGCTATGTGGCTGCTTGCCATAACAAGGAGGAGGTGGGACATCGTTGCAGAGCGGCAGGAGGGGGAGGAAGGGGAATCATAAGACAGCCCTGCATTACATTAGAACGTGAGGAGGGGGGATGGTGCGGTGCGCGCTGCGCGGCAAACTGACACAGAGGGATGGGAAACACAGGGGCGCCGGGCCATTCACGAGCCTCACCCAGCGGCATGGCCCCGCCCCTTTTTCTCCTCCATTTCGGGCAAATTTTTCACTGACTCGAGTATAAGCCGAGTCGGCTTTTTTCAGCCCAAAAAGTGGGCTGAAAAACTAGGCTTATACTTGAGTATATACAGTAATAGTGTAACAAACCTCCCACCTTTAATAAACATATTACTGTAATACAGAGATGGTGATTATTTCTGTAGCTAACATAGCTACCATGGAATTTTTCATTCCAGGCGATTCCAGCTTTTAAATAATATGTTCCAAAATTATGCAAAAACGTGAACAGTTTCCTATTTACTTAATCTTCTAACAGTGCATTGCTTCTATAGGGATATTTTTCCCAAGTTCTGCAGCTAAAAAAATGCAAAATGCTTCAATGGACTTGATTTATTCACTGAAACTCCTTTTTCTTTTGATAAACGTATTATGAATTAATGCCTGCTGAACTGGCAAAAGTATCCCATGCATTCATTAAAAAAAATAATTAATCCAACTGTAACTTTTATATGGTAAACAAATCAATTTCAAACATCCATGGTTAATGACTCACTGCATTCCCCGCAACAATTGCAGATATGCACTTGAACAGGATTAAACCATTATAATTCATATGGTAGTTCTCAAAAGTGCTGGGGGTGTGTGTGTTGTGTTAAACTGTAAAGACAAATAGTCCCCAAAGAATTATTATTTAATTATAGATAAGCTTTGACTTTGGCTAAATTTTTAAGTATCATGCATACAGTGTTACAAGCCTATGACATTTGAAAGTTTGATAGGACAATCACTCTGTTATGTAACTAATCCCAATAGGGTTATTCATATAGTTAAATAAAGAGTTTAATGAGCTTTTTGAAAGAGAAAAATGCTTCAGTAGCAGACAACGTTAAGCCACAAAAAATGAAGGACCCCCGAATACTCCAACTTGTTGTGCAAGAAAAACCAGGCTAAACCATTAAACTATAAGTAACCATGATTAGGTTGCAATACGATAAATAGATAAGGAAACATATTGCATAACGTAAGACTCTTTAATGATCTCACTACTTTATAACTCTGCTTTGTAGCATGGAATTCCTAAATCAGCCAACCCAATATGTCAGATTTTATTTCATCCTTCAATGGACCCTAATTTCCAGTGGTACTTGGAGAGTTGTCCTTGTTATACAGTACTCTAATTCAGATGGAGCTGCGTGGTACAGAGAAAACCCTTTTCAATGTATTTATTGTTTGTTAGGAAATGAAGTGAGGACCTCTAAGTAACTGGCAAGGAACAGCTATCAATTTATTTGGTGAGTACAAAATCACATGTTCTGAAACAGGCATAAATGTGTCTCCATTGGATGTGTTTTGGCTGGTCTTAATAAAGGTATGGAAGGGATGCGGTGGCTCAGTGGTTAAGACGCTGAGTTTTCAGAAAGGTCGGCAGTTCGAATCCCTAGTGCCCTGTAATGGAGTGAGCTCTTGTTACTTGTCCCAGCTTCTGCCAACCTAGCGGTTCAAAAGCAAGTAAAAATGCAAGTAGAAAAATAGGAACCACCTTTGGTGGGAAGGTAACAGCATTCCGTGCACCTTCGGTATTTAGTAATGTAGCCACATGACCACGGAGATGTCTTTGGACAGCGCTGGCTCTTCGGCTTTGAAGCAGAGATGAGCACCACCCCCTAGAGTCAGGAACGGCTAGCATATATGTGCGAGGGGAACCTTTACCTAATAAAGGCATTGCCTGATTCCAGATACTTTCAAGTGTTTGGCAAGTATTAATATCCCAAATGATGCTGTTCAACTCTTTTTCACGTATTGGTTATCAATACGTAATGTATATACAATGTAGAATCTCAATGTCAAATTCCCCAGCAGACATGGGTTGAAGTTTTTCTAGCTTGTTTCCATCAAGATACTGGCTACTGGTACAATAACAAAGAAATGGTCTTCTGTGGAAAAGCTTGGAGCAATTTAATTAGAACAAGATTCTATCAGTGCCTAAACCTGATTTACTACTCAATAAGGAACACATAGGCCTTTGCTTTGCTGGTACAAAGCACGCAGTTTGTTCCAGTTCACATAGCTAGATATATACAGAACACGTGACATTACAGCACTAGAAAACTAAACCCATTGCATATGTTAGTTATGGGAGTGTGGGAATCACTGACAGCCTAGATTGCATGCTCTTTAATTAATTGCATATTTCAAGTGGCAGCATGCTATCACTCTTGCTAAAGGGATATAGGAACATTTTAACCACTAGAGGGCAAACTTTACCAAACTGTAGATAAAAATCAAGCCAGGAAAAAACATAATTGTTATTTTTCCATGTTATGCATGTATAGATTAAAAAAAAACACCAAATAACCACAGCTAAATTTTCAATTGCACTCAAAGGAAAATGTGGACATAACTATTATGGTTGGTAAGAACTGGTTATGGGCAATAATTCCAACATGCTTAGATACATTATAGTTCTAAATCCCAGAGTTAATCTTCTTTGTTATTGTACAGTTTTCTATTTTTTAGATGCTGCATTTTGCTAAATACATGCATTTAGCTGACAAGTTCTGCCACAGGCTGCCCTGCCTACCCACATGGGGCGGGCTGTTGAAATGGGATTATAATAATAAAATAAATTCAGTTTGTCAGATCCTGACATCATCCACCGAGCCGAGGTGGCGCAGTGGTTAGGGTGCAGTACTGCAGGCCACTTCAGCTGACTGTTATCTGCAGTTCAGCGGTTCTAATCTCACCAGCTCAAGGTTGACTCAGCCTTCCATCCTTCCGAGGTGGGTGAAACGAGGTCCCAGACTGTGGGGGTGATATGCTGACTCTGTAAACCGCTTAGAGAGGGCTGAAAGCCCTATGAAGCGGTATATAAGTCTAACTGCTATTGCTATTGCTAACTGCTATTCACAAATCTTAAGTACCATTACAACGATCACTTAAAGCATCTATTTTAACCGCAGAAATAATATTTTAAAGAGTGGCACTAATCGATAATTAAAACATGTTGCTATCTGATATCTCTATTTTTTTTTTCATTTTTGAAAAGTTGCTCACGGTGCCTTTTGCCTCCTAATTCTATTTTCACCACCCAGCTAGGTTGCCAAGTTGAGACAAAACAGATTTGCAAGGCATATCTATCCTGTGGTTGCCATTAATTCCTTGATTTAAATATTATGCAAACTGCTGTTTACATAATTAATTACTTGGATAGGAAATAGAAGCAAATCGATACCCTCTAATTAAACTGGAGCATTTTCCTTGCTTTCAATTTTCCTCGGCTTTTGCTTAAACCTACCAGAAAAGACTGGATAATAGTAAGAAAATTGATAGTGTCAATAAGCCCAATTGTGTCAGGCCAATAGGGGGAAAATATTGATAAAATGGATACAAATAATAGGTGAGAAATAATTTTCTGTGAAAGCATATTTCACAAACACTAATGATAAAATACTTCAAAATTGTATTTTGGGTTATAGTAGAGGGGCTTTAAGGCTATTTAAATTTCTGAGGGACAAAGTTTCTGACTTTTAAAAAGTTCTACGTACAAAATTTTAAGTAACTTATCGCTGCTTCTCTCTCAGACTAAACTGCACGTTTATAAATGGATCCTTCACAAGCAGAAGTGACAGTGCCTGTCCCAGCACCCTGCAGTCATGGGGTTGCAATCTGGGTGTTTGGCAACTTGTTCACGCTTATGATCTGTTACAGCTGCCTACAATTACGTGATCACCATTTGTAACTTTAGGCTTCCCCAGAAAGTCGGTAGGAGGGAAAGTTTCAAGTCGAAACTTTCGAAAGTCAGTAGGAGGGAAAGTTTCAAGTCGAAAGAGCCGAGGTGGCGCAGTGGTTAAATGTAGCACTGCAGGCTACTTCAGCTGACTGCAGTTCTGCAGTTCGGCTGTTCAAATCTCACCGGCTCAGGGTTGACTCAGCCTTCCATCCTTCTGAGGTGGGTAAAATGAGGACCTGGATTGTTGTTGGGGGCAATATGCTGACTCTGTAAACCGCTTAGAGAGGGCTGAAAGCCCTATGAAGCAGTATATAAGTCTAACTGCTACTGCTAAGTCACCAGTCTCCTCTATCTGTGAACCTTTTCCTACCCTATATGTCTCCTGCATACCTCCTCCGACCCCCACCAAGTATTTCTTGCATCCTCTCACACCCTCCATCAGCACTGCACCTCTTGCACACCCCCGAGGTGGCGCAGTGGTTAGGGTGCAGTACTGCAGGCCACTTCAGCTGACTGTTATCTGCAGTTCAGCGGTTCAAATCTCACCGGCTCAAGGTTGACTCAGCCTTCCATCCTTCTGAGGTGGGTGAAATGAGGACCCAGATTGTTGGGGGTGATATGCTGACTCTGTAAACCGCTTAGAGAGGGCTGAAAGCCCTATGAAGCGGTATATAAGTCTAACTGCTGCTGCTGCTGCTGCTCTCAATGTCCCTTGCAAAACTGTCCATCCCCTTATCCCAAAGGTGCTTTCTCAAGAGGCAACTGGACTTCCTGGTTTTTCTTTGAAGACGTTTCGCTTCTCATCCAAGAAGCTTCTTGAGAGCTAAAGAAGTTTCTTGGACGAGAAGCAAAATGTCTTCAAAGGAAAACCAAAAAAGTCTAGTTGAAAAAGCATCTTTGGGACAACCATGACCTGGATAACTGAGAATCTCTACAGACATGTTCCATTCCCTTGCTCTCTCTTCAGAGGTGGTATTCAGAGGGTTCTCTCCAGTTCAGGGGGAGCGGGAGCGGTAGAGATATATTGCTCCGCCCATCCACCCCATGTCACATGAGCACTCACATTTGCGAATCGGTAGGAAAGGTAAGTGAATCCCACCGCTGTCTCTCCCCTACACACCAAAGGTGGGGTTTTGCCAGTTCGCCCCGGATCAGGTGAACTGGTAATGTGGCGGTGGGAGGCTCCGCCTACCCGCTTCTGCACAGTAAAATAAATTGAAACCCACCACTGCTACACACAGCAGCCACTTGGTCTTGGTACTTACAACTTCCTGAAGGCTTTCTCACTGACTTTGATAATGAGAATGCAGAAGGAAGGTGCTTCACCTAATGATGGTGGGATTCAGTTAACAATACAAACTTTGTAAGGTGCCTCTAGGCAAGATGACTGGAATATAAGGTAAACAAAGAATTCTGAGAATGCAAGGATTGCTTTTGATAAGTGATACAGTTGCACTGTAAAGCCACACTATTTAGCAACAGAAATTCTACCCCCAATTGCTGCTGTTAGTCAAGAATTACCCGAATAGCCTTTTATTAACCTTTTTCCCCCCAAGCATTCAATTTTCTTCCTTAACACAAAACAAGAAATAAAGGTAACTTATCTTTTACTTTTGACACTGGTATGCCCACTACATCTTCCATTTTACTTTATATTGTGCCTATTTAGGAAGTGGCCCAGATTATAGCATAATAAGAGTCAAAAAGGATTTTACTACTGAACTGAGGACAAAAAAATATTGTTTTTACAAGAGCCAATATGTTTACTTATCACTTATAAAGCCCTTCATGGTATTGGCTGAGGTGGCGCAGTGGTTAGGATGCAGTACTGAAGGCCACTACAGTTGACTGTTATCTGCAGTTCAGCGGTTCTAATCTCACCGGCTCAAGGTAGACTCAGCCTTCCATCCTTCCGAGGTGGGTGAAATGAGGACCCAGACTGTGGGGGCGATATGCTGACTCTGTAAACCGCTTAGAGAGGACTGAAAGCCCTATGAAGCGGTATATAAGTCTAACTGCTATTGCTATTGCTACTTGAGAGACCGCCTGCTGCCAATTACCTCCCAAAGACCCATTAGATCGCACAAGGTCGGCCTCCTCTGGGTCCCGTCTACCAGCCAATGCCATCTGGCTACGACCCGGGGGAGGGCCTTCTCTGTTGCAGCTCCGACCCTTTGGAACGAACTCCCTGCGGAGATTCGGACCCTCACCTCTCTCCCGGCCTTCCGAAAAGCTGTTAAAACCTGGCTGTGTCGGCAGGCCTGGGGTTGATGAGCTCCCTTCTCCTCTCGACAGGTATGGTTGTTGGTTATTTTTAAATACCTGTCTTGTTTTTGTATGTTCCCTTCCCCGTTTGAGTTGTTCGCCGCCCTGAGTCCCTGCAGGGAATAGGGCGGCATATAAATAAAACAAAACTTCAAACTTCAAACAATGAGGTTCTCTTCGCTGGGAATGTTTTTTGGATTATCTATTCCTTTTAAGCTCCATCTTTTGGCGTAGCCACATGTTTTGTTTGGCAAGTCAAGCACCGCAAAAATAAAAACGAATCTTTCAGAAAACCAAGGAAAGCCTTAAAGAAACGTCTTCAAATTAAGATGGTTGAGATTTTGAAAGAGCTCCAAATCCAAAAGAAAGATTTTATTCCCCCTAAGAAAAATGCTTTTCATCATAAGCAAGTAATTATTTTATTATTAAAAGCAACGTACATGCCAATAAAATTCTTTTCTGACATTGTTTCTGGGTTTGCTTTCGTAATTCTGTTACACAGATCCTTTTCTTGAAGCAGGGAAGACACGGCTATTTGCAATGTCTTTCTGGAGGCCGTGCAGTGAACAAGTAGAGTGAAATCTACATTTGGAAGTTCCGCATCTCCACCTAGACTTTTCACTGAATTAATGAGATGATTCAGCACGGCTCCACTGTTAAGATTTATTTATAAGTCTACATTCTATTAAATTATACAAACTTAAAAGAGTCTGACCTTTTCCTTGAGGGCCCTTCTTCAAAATCTGAAGAACTAATATCATTGGAAGTTGAGGATACTTGCGATGCATCATCCTTCTCATTCTCTAGCTGTTCAGACCCTGGCCTTAATCCTTTAGACGGGCCATTACCAAGGAGTCCTGTAATTAAAAAAGCAAGAGAGTTAAGATAAACAGCCACAAATCCACTCCAAAATACACTAAAGATAGCCAGACACACATACACACAGAGAGAGAGGCAAAGTTATAACACTAGGAATCATTTTTCAAAAATATCAACTGTATAAAATGTAGCTTAATAATATTGCTAAGTAACATATTTAATGCACTTATTATACTGCTTATGTACATTATGCATCTTATCTCAGTTATCTCTTCCAATCTTTTCGCTCAGTATTTTAAATCCTGTGAATGTTGAGATTATGTGCCTTCTGGAAATGTAATTGTGACTTTCTGCCCAAGATGAGATTTTGTCCAGATACTTCTTGATTCATGTCTCATCTCATTTTATTGAAATACTTTATGCCACTTAAGTACTGCAAACTGTCAACATTACAGACCTCAATTCACTAAACTTTAGATGCAACAGATAAAACCTGAATTTTTATTTCATATCAAACAAGGTATCTATATATAGACCTTAACTAATCCTTAAATCATAATAAACTAATTAAAACATGGCTTGGGTAGTAAAGAAGCTATTAGTATATCCATTGCTATCTTGCTCATTTCCCAGGACAGGAGCAAGGCATGGCTCAATTCACTAAACTACAATAACGTTATTCTAGACTGTATGGAGATATTAAACCTGTAACACACTTTGATACATTTTTAAAATAAGGAATATAAGAAATTAGATTAATTTTTTTTCTAGATCTTATCTCTTTAATGGGCTCAGTGAAAAACTGGAGAAAATCCTAATTTCCATAATTCTAAAACACATTTGAATGTTGATGGCATATATGAATAAAGAACCGAGATGCTCTCTCACCTCTTTTCTTTGTTAATTGATTTTTTTTTCCTCCCACTTTTCACCATCACCTTTATCTCTATTTAACACAAAAGATAATAAGCGGTTTCAGCCAAACACTGTCAGACTCCGGAAACACACTTGAGAAGGATCACTCTGCACAGGTCTCTCTCACTACCTACACACACAACAGCCGTGCCTGTTGGCACCTTTACACTTGCCAATGATATAAATGAACTGTATGCATGAACCGAGCTCTGTGGTTGCTAGGAGTTGAACATGACTTGATGGCACATAATCAATGTTATGAACTGATATTTGTCAGCTACCAAATGCATGGCTAGCAAGATTCTGTGACCGATAAATGGTAGTGGCCTCACAACTCAAGATACATTTTAAAATAACATACTTGACGCCACTCTCACGAAATGGAAGGCTGCCTTTTATCATTAGATAGATTTATTTTTTTGTGATAAACAGAGCCATGATATAACAAACAGCCATTTAGAAACAATGTATTCAATGGTCTGAATATTAATAATTATTTCAAAGCCTGAAGTTACAGTAGTGATAACAAAAACCATTTGCTTTGAGGAATATTAGGGTGTTTTTTTTATTTTAAAAAGTTAAATCTTATAGTCTTGACACACCTATTTTCATTTATTTCCGTGCTCCAAAAAACCCATCCATTATTCATATATCATTGAATTTTGGGCCATAGATTATTACATTCGCCATGTAGATAGCTCTCACTGTCCATGGTCTAGTACCGTGATGGAGAACCTATGGCAGGTGGCACGCAGGGGTCTCCCTGCCAGCATGTGAGCCATCGCCCCTACGTTCCACCACACATACGCATGCGCCTCTCGCTGGCCAGCTGATTTTTGGGTTTCTGCAGTGTGTGTTTAATCAAAATGCAGTTAAAACACTATACAAATCATTAAGAATATAACTATATACATCCAACAGGAACAGGAAGTGCCTCACATGAGCAGATAAGAGGTAAATCCTAGAGAGGCAGGAAATGCATCACTGAATAATGGAGATGAATGCTAGAAAGGAATGAAGCTGCATACAAGGCAAACATAACACCTGTAACAGCGTAGGCATGCACGGGGAGGGGGAGCACAGGGGGGATGCATCGCGCTCCCTGCACCCCATTTTTGGTCCCAGAAGGTTTCAGGGAGGCCTGCTAGGCCCAAAATGAGGCGCTTGGGGATTGTGCGCACATGTGCAGGGCAGCGGAGTGCAGGAGGTCACACATTATGGGTGTAGGCACACATGTGTATGCTGTCGTGGCACGCCCATGCCCTTTCAGCATGCGGCAACAAAAAGGTTACCCATCACTTGTCTAGTATATTTGCAATTGATGATTAGAAAGAAGATTTCAATATATTGTGGGAAGTTTTTTGCAGTCTAGAGGCAGCATTAAGACACAGCAGTGTGACTGAGAGGCCCCTCCACCAAGATTGTGAAAGATTCAGACAGAAGGAGAAACCAACGTTACCACACGGTACAAGTGAGGCAAATCCTTAACCACCAGCTGATGAGTTGCTTTGAAGAAATGGTGGGCAGCTGCTGCAAGGAAGCCACATGATCTCCTGCAAATAGGTTCACCCAATGAAATGTGAATAACTGAGCAAGGAGGGGGGCGGAGATACAGGTACATTTTACAGAACCACTATGGCAGGAAGAGGGAGGAAGCCCTTATGGAATGAAGAGCAAAACCACAGGCTGTGGAAATTAACTCCAAATTTCTCTAGACTCCCAATTTACTGTTTCAATATTCACCGTTTTATGAAACAGAACCTCTGTAAATATTGAGAGCCAGCTGATTTGCTACAAATTGGGGAATTTAAAAAATCCACTTTGTTACCTAGTGTGGCGTAAGACAGAAAGAACAGCATCACAATCAGAATATAAACAACAAAACCCTTAACACATCATCAGGGTGTTGGGTTTTGTTTTTACTTTTTGCATGAAACTTAAACAAAATGAAAACAATACATGAGCTTGATTAGGGGAAAAAAAGTAGATAACATACACAACTATGAATGTTGTGTATTTTAAATTGTTGTTTTGTCTATTTATCCCCTTCCCCTTTTTATTGTAAGCCGCCCGGAGTCCTTCGGGAGTGGGCGGCATACAAGACCAATAAACTACTACTACTACTAACAGAAAAAATGAAAGTTATGTTATAACCATAGAATAAAAGGCCAACTTAAATATATCTGTTGTAAAAATAAGTTTGAAGTCATTTTTGGCTTTGCTTTATCTTTCTTTCTTTCTTTCTACTTTTTTTCTCTTTTCTATCTTGAAGTTTTTGCTTTTATTCTTTCTAGTTAAAAAAAAAATCTAACATAGTTGTCTTTTTAAAAATTGTAAAATATTTACATGGCATAAAGTATTTTGCAATGTATTTTTTATACTCAAAGAGGAGCACATATACGAATCAAACTTAGGAGAGGCCAGGCTGATGTGGCAATTATACCTGCAGTGACCATAAGTCCTTTTTTATTAAAAATAAAAAAATGCCTTTTAAATTTATTTATTTTTCACTTTTGTCCTTTATTTTGGTAATTTAACTGTTACCTTAGAAATGGTACCTCTTAATGTACAGTTTTTACATCCATGTGAAAAATAAGGAACTTGAGTTGTCTTTTTAAAATAAATTTACCCATAGTGTTTGATTTTGATTTTATTAGAATATGCAGTTTTGTAAAGTTTTTCTTGGCTTTGCTGTTGAATTTTCCTTTGTAAAAAAAAAATTAATGATTTATCCTTTGGAACCTTGAAGCACAAATAAAAGCATAACCAGGCTTTTACCATAAGGATTGTGCAATTTCACAATCTATTTCATGAGAATTTAAAAGACTAAAGAACTATATAGTTCAGATTCCTATTCCGCACATATTAAATGCTTATGGGAAGTCATCAAGCTGGAGAAAATGGAACCTCTCTGTGCTTGAACCTCTCTCTGTGATTGATGCCCCTGCTTAAAAGCTATTCTGCAGGTCAACATCTAGAACAAACATAGGTGCTTTAGACGAGCATAGCAAGTGTGGCTGAAAACATAACAAACAAACACACACACACATTTATAGCCTTGGAATAAAGCCAGATGAAACTCTCTCTCCGGTACTTCTTTTTACAAGCATCCCTCAAGTTATCAGCCCATAAGCTGTAACCAATTTAAGTTTATTTCAGGCTTTAGCTAAACAACATTTAGTTGCAATCTGGAATATAAACCGTGAACAATCCCTATGCTTAAGTAAAGCCGAAGTGTTTCCATGAAAGTAAGAATGGGCTGAGAAACCAACAATAACTTTCAATTGTTTCAGGGGTAGTTATAAATTCTAGTAACATATTGAAATCTTTAAATAAATTTAACTGGAATATTTCTTCATAGGAAACAAATTGTCTTCAAAAAATTCAGTTTAAGCTCCATCTCCTTCTTGTAAATAGCCCTATAAACATGATGTTCTCATGAACGCCACAAAGATGGACCATACACTATACTTTGTCTTTCCTGCATTCCTTTTCATAGTCCCAGTTTGCCACATACTGAAAGGAAATATCTGGAAAGGGAATCCTTGGGCACTTGTGATGGCTTCCCACAGACTTTGTAGAGTACACAAATTCTATCACAATGCAGCAATTCGCAGTTGACACTTGTCCACCAATGGAAATATTGGAAAATATTGGAATGGCGAACAGGTTGAAAAGAAAATTCAAGGTGAAAATGCCTTGGATAGAGCTGTGACCTAAACTTCTTTGTAATTCACTGCAATACATAGGATCTTTTTGAGTCAAAGCCCATTTATAATGACAACATTGCCTTCTGTAGGTTAGATTTTTAAAAGCCAATTCAAAATTTATTCAAAAAACAGAATAGATCTCCCTCTTGAGGAAATAAAAGACTGATACTCCAAGACAACAATCTCTTCTTAAGTAAGAAGCTGCAAATAAAAAAAAGGGAAGTTATCATAAATTTGTCCCCATTGATCAGATTATGAAGTGCACTCAAAAGAGAAATAAATCAAGTTATCCAATTTAAAGTCTTTCACCCTTTCATAATACCTTATGTTGACAATTTATTTTCTTTAAAAAATGTCATCACAAGAAGCTTTTCACTAGAGTCTCTTCCACTAAAACTCTTCATAAAACTGAAAAGTAATCTTTGGTGATCATGAAAAGTTATTTTCTGTCTTGTTGATGACAACCAACATAAAAATGGATTTTAATTTATTGTTTCCTTTTTCTTTGCAGTTTTAAAAAAATGTTGTTGGTTAAATTTACAGTTAACAAACTCCAGGGAAGCCTAAATCATGTATATAATTTGAGGCCCTGTAGTTATTTAAGTAACCTTTATGAAAGAATTGCTTTTATTATTTTTTCCAAGACTAATATTTATTCTGGAGAAATGCCATGCTAAAATCCAAGCTATATGAAGCTTATATTGTTGCCCCCCCCCAAAAAAGAGTTCTGTTGGATGTTGGTTTATTTTCATTTCTTTCCTTACTTCAATTTCAAATTTTCACTACATTCTTTGAAAAAGAGCTGAAAGTGCATTTCCTTCTCTTCCCCCCCCCCAAAAAAAACCCACCCCCAATGATTATTCTAAATCTTCCTATGTTCAAGAGAGCCAAACACTATCAGGCATTAAATGCATGCTTTACTTTTTCTGTAGCAATAACAAGTAACACAGACTTCTTGTTTACTATTTTGTCTCCAAGGGAAGTTTGTAACTTGAACCTTTCAGCATTGCCTTAACCATAATTCAATTAATAGAAGGTCTGCAGAATTGGGATTTATCTCAAGAACCTGCTCACATTGCTTCTGATCATCCAAATCTGAGCTAGGTGTTGTGTATCCAGTAATAGCACTAAACGCGAAATACCAGAATATGACAGGAAATATGACTAGTTAAAATAAAAGCTTATTGTTTCTTCTTGCCTTATAGAAGAAACTTCATTCCTTTGGCTGCATGAATTGATTTCAGTTAAATGTGGTTGACCTCTTATTATCCCAGCTTGATAACCAACTTGCAAAAATAAAGATTCATGGAAGAAGCTGAAATAGAATACAACATACTGGGATAAAGAACCTTGCATTTGAGCGTGGCACGACAAAACTGCGGTCCACTAAAGCGCGCCCGATTAAAGCGCGTCGCTGACGTCATCAGCAGCGTGACAAAAATGACCGCGGAGAAAAAAGGGCGCTTTAAAAAGCGCTTTTAAAGCAAGCCGATTCACGTAAAGGTAAGGGTTAGGGTTAGGGTTAGAGTTAGGTTAAGGGTTAGGGTTAGGTTTAGAGTTACGTTAAGCGTTAGGGTTAGGTTTAGGGTTAGGTTAAGGGTTAGCGTTAGGTTTAGCGTTAGGTTAAGGGTTAGGTTTAGGGTTAGGTTTGGGGGGGTTAGGTTTAGGTTTACGCGTTAATTTTAGCTTTACCGCTCACAGCGTGCTTTTTTCGTCGTGCTGTGATGACGTCAGGTACGCGGTTTCGTCGAGCGCGCTTTAGTCGACCGCGGTTTTGTGGTGGAACCCATTTGAGAAGGTTGGAATATTCTTTTAACCTACTTCTCCTCCTAAATTGTGTCAGGTCCATCCTCTGAAAAACGCTGCATTTTGTCCAACTACCCTTCTTGGTCCTTAGAGTTGACAGGAAAGGGGAAATATTCTGAGGGTTGGTCAGTTAAGTTTTTAGAATATTCTTTGTGACCCAGAGGGGTTGTTTGAGACATTCTCAAATTCATTTTCACATCTAGCTTGAGTCAAGGGTATTATCTGGAAAAGGTTGCATCTAGGCAAAAAATGCAGGAAGCACAAAAAGACACTGCCCATTTATTAATTCATAGATTTATTTATTTATAGATTTATAAGGCTGTTCAACTCAGACAATGTGGCTCTGGGCAATGTACACATAATAAATCAAAAAGAAAAGAAAATGAATCATTTATAGGTAGTTATTGCCGTATATCCATTCATTCAGCGACAATTATTCCAAGTAATGGTGACATTGAAAAATAGACATATGACTGGTCTCCTAGGGCCATCATATCATGATCACACAAACAAGATGTGAACACTTGGGTGCCTGGCTCATAGTTATGTCATTTCAGGGAACTTCAGTCAAAAGACTGCAACGTTCCCTGCCAACTTCCCACAAGCAAGACCAATGGGGAAGATGGAAGGGAAGGTCAAAATGGGTACTTGAGAGACCGCCTGCTGCCAATTACCTCCAATAGACCGATTAGATCCCACAGATTAGGCCTCCTCCGAATTCCATCCGCCAGCCAATGCCGGCTGGCGACTACCCAGAGGAGAGCCTTCTCTGCGGCTGCTCCGACCCTCTGGAACGAGCTCCCCGTGGAGATTCGAACCCTCACCACCCTCCAGGCCTTCCGCAAAGCCCTTAAAACCTGGCTGTTCCGACAGGCCTGGGGCTAAAGAGCTTTTGCCCCCCTCCTCAAATGGTATGGTTGTTGTATGCTTTTAAATTGTGTATTGTTTTGTTCGTCTTTTTTATCCCTTATCTGTATCCCCTTCCCTGACTTGGATTGTGAGCCGCCCTGAGTCCCCTTCGGGGGGAAAGGGCAGCATATAAGTGCAATAAATTCAATTCAATTCAATTCAAAATCACTTACAGCCCACAGCATCCCCCAACCGCAGGTAGTTTCTGCTGAACTTCCTAGGCCTCCCCCAACTCACATACAGCCTGCCTTGTGCCTCCCAAGCTCTCTCCCAAGCCCTTCCTCAATTTGAATGTGGCCTGATCTTGCTCTATCCCAAGTCCTTCATGGACTTCACTGAGCCTCCCAATTCTTCTCCACCTGTCTTCATTTTGCATGCAGCCTGCAATGGGCCTCCCTTGGCTTGCCGACACTCTATCTTGGGCCTCTAAGGGTATCCCCCACCCCCACCCCCAGAATACCCATACTCATTACTTGTAACTCCTGTCGCTTCACACTTAATAACCCATGCCTCTTGGGTTGACAGCAGTTGGGACTGTTGCGATTGTGGTTGAGAAGCAGTGCAGTAATATGATGTCACAATTTACGACTGCATTGTTTAGTGATGGCAATCCCAGCCCCAGTTGCTGTTTTAACCCCAAGACTAACTGTACATCCGAGGTGGCGCAGTGGTTAGAGTGCAGTACTGCAGCCACATCAGCTGACTGTTAGCTGCAGTTCGGCGGTTCAAATCTCACCAGCTCAAGGTTGACTCAGCCTTCCATCCTTCCGAGGTGGGTGAAATGAGGACCCAGACTGTGGGGGCAATTTGCTGACTCTGTAAACCGCTTAGAGAGGGCTGAAAGCCCTATGAAGCGGTATATAAGTCTAACTGCTATTGCTATCTAACAAACAATACATAAATACAAAATGTAAATTGGCGAACAGCACACAACAAAACCACCACAGGGGAGAGGGGAGTTCCCACCCAATCAGCCCTTAAAAGTCTGGGGAAGAACTCATTTTATACTCCTCATAAATAAGAGAAACAACGGATCTGCTACTACTGGAGGGGCCTTGGGCCTGAAAGGTTCTGCCCATTCCCACTTGGCTATTTTTAAAAGGGAATCTGAGAATGGGGCTTTGAGATTTACAGAGAACATTTTAGAGGGCAAAATCCTGCTGGTGGAATAAAGAAAGATCTGACGGATTTGCTTTCATGGGAGATCTCGGATGCCGCCTTGCCATTCTTGCAGCTGTCTGTCAGGATTATCACTGCTACATGGTCACTTAACCCTCATTCCATGATGGGGAAGATGTTTCAGGCTGCACATCAGTCTTCTTTCCTTGTCCTGCCACCTTGCCCTGGCACAACTACCTCATAATCAGCCTCAGCCTCCTGGATAGGAAGCCATGACTTTTGTTAGAATATTAGACTGAAGGGAATAAGATTCCTCCATGAGATGAGAAGTAGTTTTAAGCTCTATATCCAAGCTAAAAGAAGGAAAGTTAACTTTTTTCCTCCATCACCGTGACCATGAATCAGAACGTCTGATTTTAATACGCTTGGAAAATTATTTGGTCATATAAAATGTATTGTTTTGTATGAACTACAGCAGTGATGGTGAACCTTTTTGTAACGGCGTGCCAAAATTGTGTGCGCGCACTATCACGTGTGCGTACCCACACCCACAATTCAATGCTTCCCGTATGTGCGTATATCTTCCCCAGGCTTCGGAGGCTTTCCTGAAGCCTGGGGAGGATGAAAATGGCCTTCCCCACCGGAGGCCCTACGGAAGCCGGAAACAGATCGTTTCTGAATTTCCGATTGGCCCATTGGGCCCGTTTACTGTCCTCCCCAGGCCTTGGAGGCTTTCCTGAAGCCTGGAGAGGGTGAAAATGGCCTCCCCCGGAAGGCTAAAAATCAGCTGGCCGGCATGCACATGCGCGCCGGAGTTAGCAATAGCAGTTAGACTTATATACCGCTTCATGGGGCTTTCAGCCCTCTCTAAGCGGTTTACAGAGTCAGCATATTGTCCCCAACAACAATCCGGGTCCTCATTTTACCCACCTCGGAAGGATGGAAGGCTGAGTCAACCCTGATCCGGTGAGATTTGAACAGCCGAACTGCAGAACTGCATTCAGCTGAAGTAGCCTGCAGTGCTGCATTTAACCACTGCGCCACCTCGGCTTGTGTGCGGAACTGTAGCTTTTTTCTTTGTTAATTACATTGTTTATTTGTAGATTGTACTTATAAAAAAACAGGGGAAAGTGTACGTTCTTTTAAAGAAAGTTTAAAAAAAAATGTAAAAGAAGAATTGGGCCAGTTTTTTCCTCACATCCAAAAGCAAATCAAATAACACTGAACTCAGCAGAAAAGTGAAAACGTTACCAACAAAGCAAGGATGTGTGTGTTTGTGTGTGTGTGCTTGTGAACTCTTCCTAAGGACATTTAAAATACATGAAGTTAAAGAGTTGTTTAAAATGGCCTCTTTATAAATTATATACTAATTACCACCCACTTTTGTACCAAAGCTGAACTCAATACAAATCCAAATAATAAACCCACTGCAAAACATGTATTATGCAAGTGTATGTATAGAGCTATTCAGTTTTATAATTACTTTAGCAATATACAAAAGGTCAAGTTTCTGCAGCTATCTGGAATCATAAAAGTAATTATATGACTTGGGATATTGGGGATTTAAAATAAGAGAAAAATAATGTACTCTTGTAAGAACTAAGAGCTAACCTGAGGGACCCCATGTGTGGAATGATCTGACAAAGGGCACTAAAAATAATAACCAAAAGATGTTCCTTTGAGGATGATCTTTTGTCCTTACAAAAGACTCGCAGAAAATTATTATATAGTATCTATGGTTCAGGGAATAGTGATCCTATTCAATGTTAGACAATGGTGGTGATGGAATATATGTCTGTATGTGTATCAGCGTGACCCGTCAAAACCGCGGTCCACTAAAGCGCGCCCGATTAAAGCGCGTACCTGACGTCATCAGCAGCGCGACAAATAAAATTAAAAATAAATTAAATTAAAATTAAATTAAAATTAAAGCAAGCCGATTTACATAAAGGTAAGGGTTAGGTTTAGGGTTAGGGTTAGGTTAAGGGTTAGGGTTAGGTTTAGGGTTACGTTAAGCGTTAGGGTTAGGTTTAGGGTTAGGTTAAGGGTTAGCGTTAGGTTTAGGGTTAGGTTTAGGGTTAGGGTTAGGTTTAGGGTTAGGTTTGGGGGGGTTAGGTTTAGATTTACGCGTTAATTTTAAGTTTACCGCTCACAGCGTGCTGTTTTCGTCGCGCTGTGATGACGTCACGTACGCGCTTTCGTCGAGCGCGCTTTAGTCTACCGCGGTTTTGTGGTGGAACCGTGTATCAGACTAGCAATTATTTCATCAGATTAAACAAAATGCAGCAATGTTTGTGCCACTAATATTTGAATGGAGAAGAAGCTGGCAAGGATTAATATATTCAATAGAAATAGAAAGTCAAATATAATATAGTGCTTTATATTTTAGTTAACAACTTTCATTGTTGCTGCAGTCCACATCAGGCAGTAAAGAAAGTTTAAACTGTAGGAACATAGGCATGAAATATTGTTAAATGGTACCTACCTAGCAATTAATAATTCTTTAAACAGGTGCTGTTGTATTGACAAAGCAAATCATGCAGAGCTTAGCAACGGTATCAAAAATTGTACTGCATTAATCCAACAGTAGCTATTGTAAGACTCCTTTTACAATTACTTCCTGCCTTTGTTGTTCCCAAGTTATTGTATAGAGTGGGACTCCCTATAAAACTACAATAATCTATTCTTATCATCTGACTCAGACAGACTAGTATTTGAGAATGTTAAGCGTTGATGGTAAAGCTGCTGACAGAATGAAGACTCTTCTATAATTTGCCAAGTTAAATGAATTTAATTTGTAAGTGCAAGACCACTGTTTCGCCTTTGTGCAAGATGAGCTGAGATCATGCTTCAATTTTTTTTGTAATTTATAACCATATAAATATTGCCTTCGTCATCAAATAGCAAAAATTATGAAGTTTTCAGCTGCTGGCTTCCAAGAGTTAAGTATACCAAATTATTTAAATAACCATGCATGGCAGAAATCTTTCCTGTCATTTTCATTTCTTTAAACACAATGGAAATAACATTGTATTACTTCACACTCGTTAGGGACAAATGACCTTCTGCTAAACCATTTAGAGCAGCGGTCCCCAATCTTTTTGGCTCCAGAGATTGGTTTTGTGGAAGACAATTTTCCCATAGACCAGGGAGGGGAGGAAGAGCACCAGTGGTGGGTTTCAAACTTTTTAGAACCTCTTCTGTAGGTGTGGGCTGCTTTGTGGGAGTGGCTTGCCAGCCATGTGACTGGGTGGGAGTGGCTTGCCAGCCATGTGATTGGGTGGGCGTGGCCAACTTGTAAAATGTGGTGAAACTCACTTAACAATGCTCTTGCTTAGCATCCAAAATGTTGGCTCAGAAACTCTGGCATTTGAAGCATACAAGTCTTAAAGCTGTCAAGTTACAAGACCCTTGCACCCCTAACCCTTTAGAAAAAAAACCCCCAGGGGTGTTTAAACTTGACAGATTTAAGACTTACAATGCCGACTGGCGACCACTTGAGGGAGAGCCTTTTCTGTAGCTGCTCCGGCTCTGTGGAACGAGCTACCAGCAGAGATCCGGACCCTTCCCACCCTCGTGGCCTTCCAAAAAGCCACCAAAACCTGGCTGTTCCGACAGGCCTGGGGTTGCTGACTTTCAAATCAGGTTCAACCCCCAATTAAACCGAATGTGTGTTGTGTTTTTTAAATTGTTTGTATTGTTTGTATTCTCCCCGTGTGTATTATTTTATTTCATTTCGTATTTGTAAGCCACCCGGAGTCCCCCGGGATTGGAATTTGGCTGCTGCAAAGAGTTATTACTGAGTATATAACAAAAATCAGTTATATATATATATACTGGATAGTTGTACAAACTGGTTTCATTTTTCCTGTGCTGCTATAAAAAGCTAACAGGAATTTTCAGCAATGTGCTGTGATAACAAACAACAGAGCAGCAGCCAATTACAAGGCAAACTGCTAAATATGAGTGTTTCACCACATGGAGCAACTGCCATATTACAAGCAGCCATTTTGTGGGAAGCAATATTAGAAAACAACAAGATTAGAGCTGTAGTAGTAAGCCCTTTAGACTCAAAGGCTCAAACTATTCTGGAGCAGAAGGAAGCAAGCATAACAATATGTCTACAACACCTTAAAGCAGCTAGATCTTTCTCCAGGATCACACAGTGATTCTCCCAAAGACACATTGGTTTAAGAAGATGCCAGGGGTGGCTATATTAACACTGACAATGTTTCACTGTTGTCAGTTTCCCAGGCTAACAAGGCAGGAGAGACAGCCAAATGAGCTAATTCTACTTTATTGGAAGGTTACATTAAAGGAATCTTGTACGTCTGAAAATACAAATCTGTCTGATATGTTAGTTTGTATCATTTTAAACTTTTTTTTAATGCTTTAAGCAGTCTCCTCCCCCTTTTATCTGATTGTTCCCTGGGCAGCATCTGTTCCTCAGGTCCCTCAAGGTCATTCCCACATACCCTATCCAATGCCCCATAGCAGCTTTCAGTCTTTCTATCTGAAACCATACAGATATTTTAAAAAACAGATTAAGACTGTGGAATCTGTCCCTGTGTTACCGCGTTTCCCCAAAAACAAGACAGGGTCTTATTTTCTTTTGCCCCATGAAATATGGCTTTGGGCTTATTATAGGGGGAGGGCTTATTATTTTCTGGACCAGGTGAGAAGCAAGGCACGCCTTTTACCTTTCCAGCTCCATCGTGTTCCTCGCCATTGTGTTCAGGGAAGCCGCTGGTAAAAAAACTCTTCTCGCGAGTTCAATCAAACTTCTTGAAGTCACGAGAAGGGTTTTTTTTACCAGGGGCTTCCATAGACGCAATGGTGAGGAATGTGACGGACCTGGAGGTGCGCCTCGCGGCCCAACACCGCCCACCTCGCCCCAATGATAAAGGTAACCTGCCTGGTTCCCTTCTCTGCTGTCCCTTTAGCGAGGGGTGGCAGGTGGGGAGGGGGGAGAAGCAAGGCACGCCTCTTACCTTCCCAGGTCTGTTGTGTTCCTTGCCCTTTCATCCAGTGAGCCTGCCTTTTACCATTAGGGCGAGGTGGGCGGTGTTTTTTGCGCGGGAAGGAATAGGCAGGAGGGGATGATCGCATTGCTGGCCTGCCGCTCTTTTTGCGCGGGAGGGAAGGGCGGGGGATGGAAGCACTTTGCTTCACCTGCCCCTGTTTTTTCAGCGAGCCTCTTTTTGCCCCACAAGCTTTACCGGTAGGTGGTACAATGGTAACGGCGGGGACTGGTTGCGCATGCACTTAAATAGTTGGGGCGGGCTTATTATGGCGCATGCTGTGAAAAGCCCGATTGGGCTTATTAGCAGGACATGTCTTATTTTCAGGGAAACACGGTAGGTTTTTGCAGTTGCAAGTTCTGATTCCCAGAAAATGCCCTGAAGTGAGCATTGAACATCTGCTGGCAACTCTTTAAAGAAGCAAGACCTTTTGATGGGATTGAGCAGCTGTTTTAACATGTCGCCAAAACACATTCACATTTTAAACATTTATTTAAATATTTATGATTGCCCATCTCACAATACTATGGGTAGAGTATATAAATTAGTATGCTGTTGTGGCCCAGCAGGATCCATTTGAGCTGCTGATGGACTCGGATAGTGAGGAACCCTATGAGTCTGCTATGGAAAATGTGGAGGACCCTGGGCAGGGTTCAGACTCAGAACAGGGACCAGAGAGGCTGGTTGGCTACCAGGAGGCACCTGAGGCATGGAGCAGTGGGGAAGATCAAAGGCAGTTTGTCCCTGACGCCAGACAGAGAAGGGCGGAGAAACGGAATTAGCAGCTGCGGAGGCAGACTCATAAGAGATAACCAAGCCCAGGTGGTTGTGGCTTGGCCCCTCCCAAGAGAGTATATAAGTGAGAACTTTTGCAGGACACAACCATTCGTAACAGTCTTGAGGAACTCTTGTCTGGTCTGTTTTGTATTTCCATTCTGTTTGGTTTGGGTTGCTGCCAACCCTTCTGGCATGAGAATGTTGTATGGGCTTTCAGCCCACAGAGTTGTAATTCCTGTGATTAAAGAGTGGCAAATAGCCAAGCCTGTGTCTGCGTTACTCACAGGCCGGAGGGGTGTGTGTGTCAGAACAGTATGCTAATTACAACCTGCATCTCATAGTGCCCAAAACAATAATCCCTATCATAAAAATAATCCCTATCATAAAAATAACTTCAACAGCAGCAAAGCTCATCTAACCTTCTGACCCAAAGACATCCAGATCTTCAGTTTCAAAAAAGTCAAAAAACCATCTCCAGGGAGATATTGCTACGTAGAAGGCGCAAGCCCAGAGTCCTACAACATGACACCAACAGAAGAAACCTGAAGTATGTTTCTTCTGTGAGCTCTGGTGGGCTGAGCAGAGGCCATGGAAATGAGATGAACCCACAAACAGTCTGATCCTACATCATGTAGGACTTTATAAGTGACAGGCATCTCTTTCAATTGAACTCAGAAGACTACAGGCAGTCCATCCAGCTTAAAAAAACAGTAGTGTCACATGAACATAATGAGAAATGCTAAAAACTGCTGGTGCATAGTTTTTAAGGGCAGCTCCATGCAGAGTTTATTACAATAATCCAAACCTGTCTGAACCCAGAGACATTTTTAATTAATTCAAAGCAATATGTAACTTTACTCTTAAAGCTTACTCTTAAGAAAATCTACTAAAACATACTCCAGTAATCCTAGCAGAGTTAATAAGGGCACTAACTCAAAAGCAATAGGTAGTCCTCAATTTACAACCATTTTTTTAGTGACCGCTCAAAGTTACAACAGTGCTAAAAAAAAAGAGACTATTTTCACACTTATGATTGTTACAGCATCCTTATGGTTACGTGATCAAAATTTAGGCACCTGGCAATTGGTATGTATTTATTACAGTTGCACTGGCCACATGGTCATGTGATCATCATTTGCAGCTTTCCCAGATGTCTTCTGACAAAGTCAATGGGGGAAGCCATATTCACTTAACAACTGCAGGGATTTGCTTAACAGTTGTGGCAAAAAAGGTTGTAAAATGGAGCAAAACTCACTTCACAACTGTCTTGCTTAGCAACAGAAGTTATAGTAATAGCAATAGCAGTTAGACTTATGTACCGCTTCATAGGGCTTTCAGCCCTCTCTAAGCGGTTTACAGAGTCAGCATATCGCCCCCAACAACAATCCGGGTCCTCATTTTACCCACCTCGGAAGGATGGAAGGCTGAGTCAACCCTGAGCCGGTGAGATTTGAACCGCCGAACTGCCGAACTAGCAGTCAGCTAAAGTAGCCTGCAGTACTGCACTCTAACCACTGCGCCACCTCGGCTCTCTAAGTTTTGGACACAACTGTAGTTGTATGTTGAGGACTACCTGTATCTAGATTTCTTATTCTGATTAAGCTACACTGAAAGACAGCCACATATAGGCAAGATCGTATCATTCTTCTATGAGGTTAAGAATAAAACTGGAGCTCTGGATAAAACTGGATCAGACAAAGGATCTATATAGTTTGGCATTCTGTTTCTCACTGATCAATCAAATCCTTATAAGAATGACTAGGAAGCTCTTCTGCTCTTGGCTATGGAGAGCAGAAGAGCCAATAATGGGTTTTTATCTTTCTGGGCGTTGATGGCAAGAGGAACTGATGTAATTACTACTTAATACAATAGGATATTGGCTATGTAATAGTATACATGTGATTATATGTTATGAAAATGGAAAATAAAAAGTATATTATGAAAAAAGAATGACTAGGAAGCTTTTCCCCATTATTATTCTCAATAACTAGCCTGAAGATACCCTGTTTTCCTGAAAATAAAATCTTCTCAGATAAGAAGCCCAATCGGGCTTTTGAATGTATGCTCTAAAATAAGCTCTCCCCAAAAAATAAGCCCTCCCCGAAAATACTGCAACACAGTAGCAACCATGAGCTGACCACACTCACCACCTCCCGAACCTCAAAAATAATAAGACCTCCCCTAAAATAAGCCCGTGTGTGTCAGCATTCCAAATATCATGCAGAATTAAATCAGAGTCCAAGGTAGAGCTATCCTTAAATTTCCAATTTAATAAGACAGACATGTTGGCACATCTGTGGAAACCCGAATCTGAAGGTTTCCACCCAGTTGAAAGTTCATGAACTTGTCCCCACACCCACCAGTCCATCACATGGTCCAATCTTCTTCTGCCACGTTGGCATTTCCACCCATCTAGTTCCGGTCAGAGGTGCAGAGACAAAGAATGACTTTGATTTCTAGAAATGAATTTTTTTATTTTGAAAACAACCACATTCTACTCCTACCCCTCTCCCAATTCTCCACTAAAGAAACAGCATAGTAAAGAAAGAGGGAGAGTGTGTGGCAGGCCAAAGATCCTAAAAGGAATATGACTGCAGGCCTGACAAAGTGCTTATTTTGGGGGTCAAAAGAAAATAAAACAGGGTCTTATTTTCAGGGAAACATGTTGTCTCTGATGCTTTAGTCAGCATATAGTAATTATAACCAATAGCAACAGAGAGCCTAACCTTCATGAAAACCTGTTTAAACTGGCAAGTTTCACTGTATTACACAGCAAAATCTGTGTAAAAAATATTTTAAGAGTCTTTTGGGGATATGTTTGATTATCTTTACTTTCTACTTTTTTTTTAATCAGTCCACATGTGTTTAGTCATTTTCTTTCATAAAGTCTAAGTTTAGTTTAGACTTTCTTGGAATTTCTTCAACTTGGCACATAAAAGCTGTGGTTATTATTTTCAGCTGCATCAACAATCCAAACCAATGAAGTGATAGATGCCAAATAGGATTCATTCAGAGTTACTTCCTTTATGATGATTCCATGTACAATTGATCCATGGCACCGAAATTTATGGTATCAAGTAATTGTAACTCTTTGTTATTACTTGAGCATGCATTTAATAGATCTCTGCAAGTTATCTGACAGAGATATTTTATTCACAAAACAGAAATCTCTGCTGGATTTGCTTTTTCAAAGCTGCAGAGTATTCAAAGTTCTCAAACTTACCAAGACTGTTTAAACACCTTTTCTGTGATCATGTATGAATTTGGTCATGAATTCCCAGATAATCTCTGGTTTTATTTTCTAATAAAATAGGGATGCTCTTAACTAGAGTAGCCAGTAGTGTATTACATTTCATGTAAATTACTGTTACCTGTTCAGAGTGACCCTTTTTGGCCTGTCTTTTCCCTTGTGGAAATTCCTATGCTTCTTCCTATACTTCTCCAACAATCTCCATATAGACAAACATCATACTCCATCTAAATAGCCTCTTCACACATGTTACTATAAATAATATGGGAAGAGGCCACAGGGAAAAGAGTTACCATGCAACCGTATTGTATTAATTTATCTTCTCCTCTTATACACACAAAATAGAAATGAGGTTAGGGAATATTGATTCTAAAATAGCAGGAAAAATACAAATAAGTAAAGCAAAAATCAATAACTATTGTCATACTAAGCTAAATTGGGCTGCATTTTTCTTTACTAGACATGAGACTTAGAAAAACACCAGACTTGGAAATAATTTCTTACAATAATTTCATACTCCATTTTAAAGCAGAGAGAGAACTTTAGAAGTTTCATGTACTTGTGCCAATAAAAATGCTGTACATATCTACAAATAAAGTTAGTTGTATCTTCAGTAACACTGTAAATTCAGTATGAAATCCTTATTCTTTCTCTCTAGGCAGTCTTGGTTGTCAACATTAAGTCCTCTGGCATGAAGATAGAGATCAACTCAGGTAGGTCCCAGTGGTTATTAAATATATAGTGTTGTATACTGTTGGAGCTACGTAGAATATTAAGAAAGGCAGATTTAGCACAGCAAGTTCAGCATGTTTTTCTTAGCACAAGCAAAGACATAAGAGTGTGAATTGGATAAAATTTGTGCCAGGATGAAGCATCATCTGTCTGGATGACAACATTGGTTCCATTTTACAGCTGGAAGATATGACAACCAAGAACCTCAGTGATGTAAACGAACCAACCTTAAAATCAGAAAGGGAGAGTAATATGACTTTATTTATTATCTAAAATCAAAGGTGAGAGAGCAAACATATAACCAAGCTGTATTTTAAATAAATGACAATACTGAATTACTATTGCCTCATCACAGCGCAGGGGTATATTGAATCACAGTGAGCATGAAAACCTAACTAGGAGAAGAAAAAAGTATAGCACATATAGATAACCCTTGAGTTATGGCAACAAGCGAGCCCAGAAGTTTCATTGCTAAGCAAGACAATTGTTAAGTGAATTTTGACCGATTTTATGACTTGCCATAGTCCATAAGTGAATCCTTGCAGTTGTTAAATTACTACCATGGTTGTTAAGTGAATCTTAAGTTAATTAACAAGTTAATTTTTTTTTCTTGTCAGAAGTTCTCAAGAGAGGATCACATGACCCCAGGACACTGCAACCATCATACATGCATGGAAGTTGCCAAGTTGATCATGTGACCGTGGGATGCTGCAATGGTTATCAGTGTGAAAAAACTGATCATAAGTCACTTTTTCCACTGCCATTGTAACTTCAGTCATTAAACGAATGGTTATAAGTCAAGGACTACCTGTAACTTTTCCTCCCTGTAGGATAATACTATAATATACATTTACCTTTTTTTGCAATTATGTGCTTCATTATCCTGAAAAAGCAAACTATTCCAGAGATGCATTACATATTGTACAAAGTCCTCTTTTTTATTTAATCAATTAAATAACTCCTGAATGCAAAGACCAATGGAAATTGCACAAGTGCACCCATATATGTTCCTAATGTAGATATATTTGCTAGTAATCCATATCGCTTCTTGGCTCAAACTACACATCAGCATTCTACAGTATTAGATTTTTATCCCTTTATTTTCTATGTTGTCTTTGTATATGCTATAATGCAATGCATCCATGGCATGAAGGCTACACTCTTGGCTACACACTTTGTGCAACAAGCATAATTTATAAATCCAACAATGAAGTCACCAGGATAGGTCCATTAAAAAAATAGGCATGAGAAAAAGTTAATCTTAGGGCACCTGTTTCACCTCTTAAAATTAATCCTTAACTCTTAAAACTCATCCTTAAAATCTACATTTTAACCTACTTGGTGAAGTTTTGGTCTTCTCTTCACTGGCAGCTATATAACAGCATTGATCCAGATTTTCTTGAGTTTGAATAGTTTATTACGTCAACAAAGTCCTTTGGTTTTATTCAGTGATAGGGGCTTGTAGTAGTTTGTTTAATGCCACCTTTGCCTCCTAGAATATCTCACAAAGATCCAACTTATCTTTCAGAGTTTTGGTATTTTACCACATGAGTATTGGGTAGGGCACATACAATATGGAAAGGTGATTTAAAGTTGATGAAGCCATGATGCTCCCTAGTTAGAAAAGGTACCCAAGTATACTGAGTCATCTTTAAAACCATTTATTGAAATTGTATTTCAAAGTATGGAACTGGGAATGATTAGTTACCCCTTTTATAGAGGTAGCACATGTGCATAAAAATAGTTTTTGAACTCTGCTAATGTTTTAAAATATAGATAACAGCAATAATATCTGAATTAGCTCTCCTTTTTCAAAAGTAGAATTGACTTTCTATTACAGTTACAGTTTATTAGGCTAAACTACTTTTTTTCTCAGTCTCTTTACTTCAAGAGATCTTTCTTTTAAACAATGTGACTGACATTTAAGGTACATTCAATTTTCTTTTTTCCGATTGCTCTTTCCAGCTCACAATTAATGTAATAGATTAGAACCAACATGATGGATGAACAATCTTTTGTTAATGACATATCCACCAAAAGCAGGGAAAATCATCTACGCCTATAGAAAGTATCATACTGTGCCTGGGTTCAAGGCTGCTTTTGAATTTAAAATTTAAATAAGTTTTACAATTGACATGTTATGAAAAGCTTTTAATATGTATAGTGCTTTCTATTTCATTTAAATTTGCTTGACTTTAACTTTTTTCTTACATTTAAAAAAGATTCTTAGGTAGCAGCTAAGGCATGAAATAGAATCTAAAACACCAACAATGCTAAAGCAATACAAATAAATGGCCATTTTTATTTTTAAAATTTGGAAGCTTCGTTTATTTTTTATTCTGGCTTCAATTTGTACTTTTTTGAATGAAATTATACTCTAATTTCTAGAGTTATATCTATGCGACACACGTATATAGTTTTGAGGCAACTGGAAAAAGTGAGAGCATAAAGGAAGCATATAGAGTTTACTTCTTAATTACTACAGCATTTCATTTTGGATTGTAAATTAGAGACCCTTTTTAACTTTGTTTAGTCCAGGGGTAGTCAACCTTTTTATACCTACCGCCCACTTTTGTATCTCTGTTAGTAGTAAAATTTTCTAACCGCCCACCGGTTCCACAGTAATGGTGATTTTATGAAAACCTAACAAAATTTTTTAAATAATGCTATGAATGTTTTTTAAAAAGTCAATTAAATTTTAAAAAAGGAAAGTGCTTCAGTATCGGACAAAACCCCTACCGCCCACCATGAAAGCTGGAACGCCCACTAGTGGGCGGTAGGGACCAGGTTGACTACCACTGGTTTAGTCCATTCAATTTTCTATTGAAATATTTGAAAAAAATATTTTGCAACACCGTTTCTCCATTATTATAGAGTTATTTTAGTCAAGCCTTTTTAATTTTGCATCAATTTTGTACATTGCCTTGGGCTTTTTCAGAAGTGCAATATAACAATACAGTTTAAAGATAAATCAGATCTTAGTTCTTCTATTACCAATTGCTATAATGTTCTATGAAAGCCAAGCAATATATCTATAGAAACAGAATGTATCTGGATAAGGCTGGCAGGATGAAGGGGTGTTTGATTTTTTTTCTGAAGCAAAGGATTAAATCTATTATCAGATAATTCTTGCTCCTGAGGGTCAGCATCCTATTATTAGTTAATGTATTACTTCTGTATAAGGCCTCCTCATAGCATGTGTTAACGTTGAGAAAAAAAAATCCTTAAATTCCTCTGAAGGGTTGCTTCATAGTTCAGCCAGAAATCATGAATGGCTGTTCTGAACAATATGTAATACAAGATCAAATAAGACTCCACAAATGGAAATATGCCAAAGCCTTTTATTTCTATCAAACAGAATATAAATACTCTCTCTCCCTCTTACACACACACACACACACACACACACACACAATGTGCAATGTGTGTGCATATGTATGTGTCTGTAGGTATTTACTGCATGTAAGATTTGAATCCATCTTCGTTCCAGGAGTTAAAGACAATATACATAGCATTTTCTCCTCCGTTTTTTTTTTTACTCAGTTCTGTGAGATAATCTGGGCTAAGAGCCAACGCTTGGTTCAAAGTCTCCAAGCAGACTTTCACAGTTGAAGTTAGATTTGAATTAAAGGCCTCTTCAATTTTAATCCAACACTATATTATATTTATGGGTTTTATTAATGTTCTTCAAAAGAAAAAAAATCACAGTTGTTATATATTACAAGACACTTTGGGAAGGTTTTTACCTTAAGAGGCCAAAAATAAATGCTATGCCCATAACTTAGGATATTAATGAAATAAATAAGGTTCAATTCTATCCATGAAGCATTCTTTCTTTGTTATTCTTTGTTATTTTTCTATCATACAAGAAGATAGGTTTCAGTTCCACTTAACTATGTATTGCTCATCCTTACCTTACAAAACCAAATACAAATGATTTTCTTGTTCTTCAGCTCCTTTTCTTTCTAGCATGTTTGCCTCTGAACTTATTAGCCTGCTAGTGTTATTTTCCAATCTGCTCTTCACTTTTGGTAATGCATCATTTGGCTTCTTTTTCTTGTTAACTGAATTTATATCCTAGGTACGTGTGGCGAATCTAGGGTACGCGTGCCACAGGTGACATGCAAAGCCATTTATTAGGGCACACAAGGTGTTGCCCTGTTAGCTCCAGCGTGCATGTGTGTGCTGGCCAGCTAACTTTGGCCTTCATTTTTGGTCATTTTTCACCCTGCGGAGGCTTCCCTGAAGCCTCTGCAGGGCGAAAAACAACCCAATGTGCAAACTGAAAGTTCGGGAACGGACTTCCAATTTGCACGCTGGGCCGTTTTTCTTCCTCTGGAGGATTCAGGGAAGCCTCCTGAAGTCTCCGGTTTGTGCGTTGGGCCGTTTTTCTCCCTCCAGAGGGAGAAAAACAGTCCTACAGGCAACCTGGGAGTTTGGGAACGGAAACCTGGGAGTTTGGGAACGGAAACCTGGGAGTTTGGGAACGGCCCATTCAGGGGGGGGGGTCACATGCATAGAATTATGGGTGTGGGCACACCCGTGCATGACCCCCCCCCTGTGCTTTCCCCATTTTTGGCATGCAATGGAAAAAAGGTTAGCAATCACTGTCCTAGGTATTTGGTTATAACTGCAGCCTTGCTGTACATCAGTTGGTTTGTTCCTTGCAGTGAACTCATGCTTATATTTGATGTTACAATACAGGTTATCCTTGACTTACAACCATTTGTTTAGTGACCATTCAAAGTTACAACAGCACTGGAAAAAGTGACCTATGACTGGTTTTCATGCTGGTTTTCATGCTTATGACCACTGTAGCATCCCCATAGTTATGTGATCAAAATTTGGGCACTTGGAACTGGTATGTATTTATGAGAGTTGCAAAGTTCCGGGATCATGTGACCACCAGTTTTCAACAAGCAACAAGTCAATGGAGAAAACCAGATTCTGCTCATTGTCTACAAAGTTATTGAAGTTTAGAATTTTGAAATTATTGCTCACAATTTCACATTTTATAAATGTGCAGCACAACAGCAACAACATTCAAAAAGTAATAATTTTCTGCTTCAAATTTTCCTTCTATGAGTGTTATTTTTAGAAATAAACTTCCATGAAGCCTGATCATACTGGCTCTGGATTGTGTCCAGAGTTCATATGTAGGATAGGCAGCAATATAAAATTTTGAAATAATATTCTGTATGAATACATAAATAACCCAACAAGACTCTCACAAAGTGTTGTAACGGTTTTAACAGTAGCCATGCAGACATAATATTCCAATCAATAATTCTTGCTACATCTTTTTTTTTTCACTTGCTTTATCTTCTATGTGGAAACATTCAGGAGTGATTTAAAATGGTATGGATCTGACATACTTGCATTTTTATTACTGCAATTCTAGTCTCAGACCTTTTCTGGGAAAGAAAATGGGTCAAATGATGGTAAAGATTCTAGAAGTGGTACGAACCTGACCCACATATCAAAAATAGTTTGCTAACACCTTAGCTACACTGCCTTCCATTCTGAAATGGCTTGTTCTTCCTTCTCTATGTGTCCACCAGGGACATAACGCATTGAACAACAAAGTCATTTAGCAAATACATCATGTCAGCTGCAGATCATGCCATCTAGTGATATTGCACAGCAGTAAATGTTTGCCCAATAAGAATTCATAAGAAATACACAATTGTTTCCCCCCCCAAATTACATAGAACTGGATGGGTCAATCTCTTCAGATCTATAATTTTAGGACCTCAGCATAGCATACAGAAGCAGCCAGGCAGACGCCAAAGCAGTTCAACCATATCCAGACCATGCCTTGAAATGATTGCAAACCATTATGTTGATATGATGTTTTTAATTAACAATATATAGTTAATGCCACAACTCTACTTCCAGATGCCACTGAATTTACCACAGTAATTGTTGAACACAATAAAACAAACACACAAAAAAACAGCAACAACAGGCAAGTATTTTTTAAATCATCTGACTTTTTAACTGTGGTTAGTTCAACCCATAGCTTGGATTGATGTATATAATGAACCTAAAGTCCTCGTAAAATAAGAACATAAATATAATCCTATATATGTGACATTTAGATACCCTGTTGTTTAACTAAAGTGGAGTTGTGTTAACACACAAAATAATTTTTTTGTTTTTGAGGAAAATGGATTTCTTTTATGAGCTACTTTGCTGGGAAGATACAAAATATGACCTTATGAATAAAAGCCAAGGATACTTAGAGACTGTATTTCATTTTTACAGCCATCTATTTCATGTCTAAAGCAACATTAGAAAGCAAGCTATGTCTCATGGGAATGAGATTCACTCCTATAAAGGGGCCTCTGAAAAACTGATCATCACGGTTCCAAATTCTATGTGTATTAATATCATAGAAGAAATACTAGCATTGAAAAATATAACATGGATCCTCCAAGATTTACTGATATGTTATCCTGCTTCCCAAGATTAGGAAGTTTCCTGTAAAAGGCCACAGATGTTTCCTTATCATTACACAGAAACATTTTTCAAAAATTATTTCATTTACAAATAAATATCACAGCAACTGTAACAAGTATGAAATAATAACTATATACCGGGGAGGGCAACTTGCAATGACCCAGGAATCTTTTTATGGCTCCACATTTCACGAAGATAGCGCTGACAAAAAAGTTGCTCAATTTGGGTAGAATAATTTGAAGGCATGTTTCAAATTTGGTGAGATTTAAGAATCAGAATGGTAATAGTTTGCCTCAGACTCACATTCCGTATCTTAAAACTTCTTCCCCAAATTTAGCCACACTTTTTCAGGTGGTGGTACTGTAGCACAACAATACTACCTATGCCCTCCAAAATGTTTGAACTTCTCAAAAGTTACCAACTCCTCTTATACTCTTGGAATCTCTCAAGGGAACAAACTAATTCACAGTAAAGCAAATATGTGATGGATGGATGAATGGATGCATCCATTAAGGCAGTATCCTCCATATACATTTAGATGTTGTCTTTCATATCATGACAGCCAGGAATTATTGGAGCTGAAGTCCAACACATCAGTTATTGGTCATCACACTCACAATCTCATGCAACAGTTCAGGATGTAAGTGCAATACTATGTATGGGGATCTAAAATAAACTGTGTGTGTGTATATGTGTGTGCGTGTGTGTGCACCAATGAATTATTCCAGACTCCTGGAAACTGCTTGGCCAAGTCCATGCAATTTTCTTATTTTTGAAAGCGGATTGCCATTGCCTTCTTCCAAGATTGAGAATGACTAGTCCAAAATTACTTAACTGTCTTTTGTGTCCAAGACACACATCAGTCTCTTGGTTTTTAGTCCAATGCCTTTAATCACTACATCAAACTGGCTCAAAAGTTACTAACATCAATACATTCTGCAAATAGAAGAACCAAGACAGACAGACAGATAGACAGACAGAGAGACAGGCAGGCACACAGGCAGGCAGCCACGCATACACAAGCACATGCACACACACACAGATTCCACCCAAGCTGCATACCGTGACTTATGGCAGCAAATTTGATTTTATTTTGGGCAGAAATACTGTTGTTGATATATTTGTGTGTGAGAATTTCTGAGAGAAAACTGGGTCAAATCTACTCTGGGAGAAACCAGAAGCTGTCTTAGTCATGCCTTGGAAAGCAGTGGTTAACTGCTAAAATATGAACATGTTGCAAACTGATGTTTCACATTATTAACTGACAGAGAAATCGGAGAGAGTTTATGTCTAGTCTGCCTTAGCCATAAAGGCCAGCTGGGTGACCTTGGACCAGTCATCCTGTCTCAGGTCAACGCACTGCACAGGGTTGCTGTGGGGAAAATAGGAGGAAGAAGGTGTGTTGGATTTGTTCACCGCCTAAAGTTATTTATAAAAGTAATAAAGGCAGGATACAAATAAATAAAACAAAACACAAATATTTATCAGATGTTGGATCCTGCAGATGATCTGATGCAATTCAACCCAAAACACTTAAATTGAAGCTACATAATCTTCAATAAAGAGTGCATTTTCCATTTAACTACTGAACTGAGCTTTCATCTTATAGGAAAGAAGCACTTTGGAACATTTGCATAATGCTCAATTGCAGTCAGCACTTGAAGACATTTTAAGTTACTTAGATGGTCAGAATGCCATCTCAGACATCTATCATTCCCTGTGCAATGAAAAATGTTTTTATCACAGCCACTCAACTGCTCCTGGATTTCTAAATAGACAAATGTGTTCTAAAATTCCCCTCATAATGTGCTTCCTAGATTTGGCATATAATGTCTTCCTTTAATTAATTGTGCAACAGTACCTTTTTTAGGGGGGAAAAAACAATTTATCTATTAAATCAGTATTGGCAATTTTAAAATGTGTGGACTTCAACTTGCTGGCTGGGAAATTCTGGGCATTGAAGTTCACATCTTAAAATGGCCAAGATCAAGAAACACTGTATTAGAGGAAAGAAGAGGAGGAAAAGGAGAATAATAATAATAAATAAATATTCACAGCATTTCTTCTTCCTCGAAACAGGGCGCTGCAGAAAGCAGTGAAAAAGTCTATCTACAACAGTAAAAGATAAAGACCAGGCACAAGCATACTTGCCTAATGTAACTCCAAAATAATGAACCAGCAAAACCCCTTTTCCCAAGAACAGACTTACCATTTACCCCTTTGAGACTCCCATTAATGCCATCATGCTGCCTCTTCTGTGCATTCTTGAATTCCTTTAGGGATAAATAAAGGACTTTTCGTACCACCCTCTCTTCTGACCATGGAATTCCATCACTATCGTCCTATTGGAACAAAAGAAATGAGAGAAGAAATTCACTTGAAAGGATCAAAAACAAGGAACATTCACTTGCTTGAGAAATTGAGGCTTTAGAATCATCATCATCATCATGTATTTAATTTTTGAAAGCAGCATTGACTTTTTGGGCTGTTTTACTGGGTTCAAAAACAGAACCTTATATTCTATATTTTAATCTGCTAATTCTCATTTATTCATTATTTCTTTCACTTCAACATTTTTTTACACCATTTCTCCGATTCTCCTATTCATACCAGCCATCATGGTCCTTATACAGGAAACAAACTCTTTTTTTCCCAGTGATATCATTATCTACTTAAACTCTTGAAACATAAGCACATACATTATACCAGTCTTTTATGAACAAATGTTATTTATAGAGCCTATATACATTTAAATCTGATCTATATTATCAATATCTCTAATCTGATTTGCAGCTGCTATAGACTATAGACAAATAACTATATGTATCTTACAGCATAAAAAATAGTGCATATTTTCTACCTGTATAGATCAAGTATCATGTATGAAGTACCTTTAACTCACACACCCTTCACCCAGCATTTTTTTATTTCATCAAGTCTCTGTGTGTTTATCAGAATGCGTTCTTTGCCCTTTTTCAAGGGCTGCAGAACTGCCAAGTGAGAAGATTAGTTTTTTGGATGACCTTCATTTCAGAAAGAATATCCCAATTCAGTGCCCCGGTTCAGTGAGAAATCAAAACACCAGCATCGGTGATCCATTACAGAAGGCAAGAACTTATGCATTCTGCATGACAAACACAGTCAATCGGTTTAGAGTATAACATCTTTTAAATAAATTATTCAAGTTAGTGGCATTTCTGCTATTTAAAGCTCAGAACAAGTTACCGAAGACAAAGAACAAATGTTTATCCTAGTTCTATGACAGATAATTTGATTGTGGGGAAACCAAAACAGGGAGCAAGATAGCAAAGCAAGTTAGCAATTTGGCAGAAGATTACACTGCAGGCTAGAGAAAGACTACTGTGCTGCAGTGACAGAATATTATGCCTAGATTGCTTTGAACATAAAACATATGCGGGTCCGAGCCAAAATTATAGCCTTTGCAGAAAACCTTCCAAGGAAAACATGTCCCATCAAAACTTTCTGTTATACTGTTCAGAATCAATCATTTCATTTAAATAAAAAAAAGGGCAACGGGAAAAGCATTGCTGATGTAAATGGCATCTATAAACCCAAGCCTAAGAATTAACAAACTTAAAAAACTAAGAATAACCAATAACAGTTAAGAAATTGCATAATAGGGCTATAAACATTCATCACTACAGGAGAATTATTCCAGCTATTCTGTGGCATGGAAAAAGCCACAGACCACATTGGAATTAACCGCTTAGCTTTACCCCAAATCATCAGTTTCTGAGAAACCAGATTAACATTGGTCAGGTGAAGGGCTGGGGATTGAGAAGGGATACAACTGTTATCTCATGTCGCTAAATGTTAAGCTAAGAAACCACATAAATATCATAACTTTTGTTTGTTTCACCATAGTCAGGATCTGAGACCTGGACTTAGAAAAGCCAACCGGGTGGTGGGAGCCATCCTATTCCCTAGAGGGAGGAATGTCCGAAAGATGGGTGCTACAACAGAAAAAACACCTCTTGTAGGCCTTTTCAACTACGTTATTTAATGGAAGCGACCCAAAGCATTCCCATCCTGCCTGATAGGTTGGGTAGAAACAACTGGGGTGATATATTCTCTTGAGTAAACTTGGTCCCAAGCCATCAAAGTGACAACTAGTACTTAGAATATTTGCATATTTCTCCATCAAACCAAAAGTAGGCAACGAGCAGAGGTTCATGAGGTCCATGGCGCTATCAGGTTGGGTAATGAAATAACTGCTAGTAAATAACTATGGCTCACGGAGCAGCAAGGATTCCAGAATTCAACCCTGAGCTACATATATTTTATTCTGGTGGATCTGTTATAAGAAATAGTACCATATATAAATGCTCATGTTAAACTAAGAATTGATTCACAAGTATAGTAAGTGCTTCTCTACCATGGGCAAAGGATTACAAAGTAGAACATTAGTTACTATGTTCCATAAACCCACTTTTTCTTCTCTCCTTATCCTTGCCACATACACTTTTAATTTATCTTTAATTAAAGATCACATTATTTACCAGCAATAGCCAGTTAATAATAGAGTGTGCAGTTTGGATTTAAAATTGGGATTTTAAGTAAAACAAAGTTACAATAGTCCTACCTAATAAGCATTGGTTAAATTAGCTCAATATAATTTTGTTAAATAAGAAAAATTAAGCAATCATATTGTATCACATCACACCACATCTTGTGTCATATCGTATCAAACATATTTATAACAATCATGCCAGAAAAATACTAATCAGTTTGAGATAGAGGTTGTATTTCTGAATTTTCAACAAGGGTTCAGGAATTAAAAGTATAAAATGTTCGGAGGATCAAAAAATTATAATTGTGGGTTATTTTTTATAAATCTGCAAATAAAAATAAAATTTAAAGCACTTACTTTTACTACTCTAGGGAAAATCACAACATTATCAGAACTTCAGGATTGCATAATGGATATATGAGATTTCTTATGAACTGGATTCGGAGAAAATATGCTGCGTACATTGTCCTTTGCTCCTAATTCATATAGTATGTGAGCAGATAACATTACCGTATATACTCGAGTATAAGCCGAGTTTTTCAGCCCACTTTTTGGGCTGAAAAAGCCGCCTCGGCTTATACTCGAGTCTACAACTGGATCCGGCAGTGCTGTTGCCTGTTGGAGGAGGAGGAGGCGAACCAGCCTGCCATCGCCAGCCACCGCTAGCCCTGCCGCTCTTCCCACCCCCTTCCAAGCCCCACAGTCCAGCGGATGGAGCAGCGAAGCCCCGGGGCTTCGCTGCTGCTCCCCGCATTTTCTGCACGGGGATCCCTTGGAGAGGGGATTCCAGCCTGCCATCGCCAGCCACCGCCACTGTTCCCTCTAAGGTGCGCGCGTGCGCGGCCGCGCACATGGAAAGAAATCCCCGCGCAGAAGTTTCTAACTGCCGCGCAGAGATTTCTACCAAAGCAAACGTGGGAAGTCCTTTGCAGGCGGCTGGAACTGGCCTCCCGCAAAGGACCTCCCCAGAGGAATCTCATGTCCTGCAGCCCAAACTTTCTCCTCCCAGCAACTTGGCCTGTTGGATACAGTTGTGGCGGGGGAAGAATGGGCTGGGTGGGCTGGCTGGCTGGGGAGGAGGGAGCCCTTTAAAGCCCTGCTGCCGCGTCTTCCCAGCAAGACTTCCTTTCGGCTCGCGGTTTCCCTTGCCTGCCTTAACCAAAGCTTGGCGCCCCGCCTCTGCTTTTGCTCTCCCTCCCTCAGCTGTGCAGCAGCAGCAGCTCTCAGCCTAGGGCGTCACGCAGGCTGTGGAAGGAGGGGGAGGAGGAGGGAACCAAAGAGAGGATTTTAGGGGCCTGCGCCCCACAGCCAGGACCGTCCTTGCGCCTCAAGCCGTGTTTCTTCGTGCAAAGCCCTTCGGGCGTCAGGCGGAGCTCTCGGGTTGCCCAAACCAGTTCCTCCCAGGTTCAAAACTACGGAGGGAGGAACTGGATTGGGCAACTCGCGCTCACACACACACACATACACACATACACATAGAGAGAGATTCGGCTGCGTCCGGCTCATTTGCAAAAAGCCCAGAAAAGGAAGTCGGTCGGGGGCAGAGGAGGGGGGGGAGACCCGTCGGAGAAACCGACGGTCCCGAGGCCGGAGGAGGGGGGTTCTTCCCCAGACAGGGCTCCCCAGGAGAGGGCGAGGCACCCCTCCCCCATCTCCCTACTGTCAATGTCGCACAGGAGGGCTGTTTCTATCTCGGTGCTTTCATGGAGAGTCAGCGAGAGATCCAAGCCATCCAGCGAAGGCAGACTGCTGTTTAGTAAGAATGTTTTAAATATTGCATTTCAGCTTATTTGTCATGGATTGGTGATCAACCTACTTGCAAATACAAATTCTTTTTCATATGGCGTGCTGGTGCTCTGCAGATTTTATTTGATTTTAGAAAAAGAAAATAAAGGCTTCTTGGTCCACCTGGACCGGAAAGTCAAAATCCAGAAAATTAACCTTGTTTAGGAAAGTTTTGCACTGATGGAAAAATAGTGTTTTCCAGTGAAAGTTTTTTCCCTACTTTTCCTTGTTTGCTTTTTTGGCCTCTATTCCTTCTCTACTCTCCTCTTTTCTTTCTTCCTTTTTTCTTCCTTTTTTCTTTCCTTCCTTCCTTCCTTCCTTCCTTCTTTCTTCCTTTCCTCTTTCTCTCTCTTTCTTTTTTCTGCCTCTTTTTCTTATCCTCCCACCCTCCTCTCCCCTTTCTTTTTCTCTTTCTCCTCTTTCCTTTTTTGTCTCTCCCTCTGTCTGTTTCTCTCTCCCTCTCCCTTCTTTCCTTCCTCCCTCCCTTCCTCTCCCCTCTTTGTTTGCTTCTTTAAGTGCTCCAATTGCTAATCTACATCAGTTGGTAATTTATTCATAACTTGCTAAATCACTGCAGACTATTGGATAGTAAGGGGGAAAGTATAGTCCTCAACTTACAACAGTTCACTTAATGACTAAAGCTACATCAGCACTGAAAAAAGTGAATTACAGCTGTTCTTCACACATGATCATTGCAGCATCCCCATGGTCATAGGATCAAAATTTGGATCTTTGGCAACTGCCTCATATTTATGACGGTTGCAGTGTCCTGGGGTCACCTTTTGCAACCATCTGCCAAGGAAAGTCAGTAGGAAAGTCAGACTGACTTAACAACCAGGTTACTGATTCAACCACAGTGATTCACTTAACTGTAGCAAGAAAGGTTGTAAAATGGGGCAAAACTCACTTAACAAATGTCTCATTTAGCAATAGAAACTTTGTGCTCAATTATGGTTGTAGATTGAGGATTACCTGTATAGGGAGATTTTTTTACTTAATGGATATTTACATGGTAGAATTGAGTTTCAAATAACACTAATTTCGTTGTCTTGGGTGACATCTATGAAAAAAATCCAGGTGCTCAGGTATGAAAATGTGCTGCTCAAACACTATACTTTTCCGCTCACACTGAAAAAAAATTAGAGGGAACATTGGCCACCGCTAGCCCTGCCGCTCTTCCCACCCCCTTCCAAGCCCACTGGGGCTTGGAAGGGGGTGGGAAGAGCGGCAGGGCTAGCGGTGGCTGGCGATGGCAGGCTGGAATCCCCTCTCCAAGGGATCCCCGTGCAGAAAATGCGGGGAGCAGTAGCGAAGCCCCGGGGCTTCGCTGCTCCATCCGCTGGACTGTGGGGCTTGGAAGGGGGTGGGAAGAGCGGCGGGGCTGGCAGTGGCCGGCGATGGCAGGCTGGTTCGCCTCCTCCTCCTCCAACAGCACTGCCGGATATCCGCCCAACGCTGCGGGGGCGCCAGCGGGAGCTTTGGCGGCTTCACCTCAGCCGCAGCGCTGGGCAGCAAATGTGCTGGTGCTGTTGGAGGAGGAGGAGGCGGCGGCAGCAATAGCACCTGAGGACAGGACAAGAAGCAATGGAAACTTGTCAGAAGGAGACTCAAGCTGGAAATAACGAGAAATCTGACAGTAAGAACAATTAAAATCCTAGGAAAATGTCCTTTCATGAAAAATTACTTTTTCAGTTAACTCTGCCTGACATTAGTTGGGTGAACAGAAATATTAGTTGGCCAATTCTAAAAGGGAGCACCAGAAAGAACTTAAAATATTTTTTAAGAGAGCTGGGTTTTTCATTTATATTATATGTATGAACAGAATTAACACAAATTGCAGATACCAATCAAACATAAAGAAAAAAAGGATGAAATAATGCTCATTTTAAAAAACTCAGTGAAAATAAAAACAATATACCAAGAAGGTGGCATACTGGTTGTGATTTGATCTCTTCGGGGGATCCCGGGGATCCCCTATACAAGTATTTTAATATTGCAGACTTGCAGTATTATAAGTCATACTGATATTATAGAACACTTTAATTAAGCGGGTCCCTTGAATAAACATAACTTTGAGTTTCAAATAACACTGATTTTTTATTTTTGAAATTTACCGTAGCTGCTGCATTTCCCACCCTAGGCTTATACTCGAGTCAATAACTTTTCCAGCTTCTGGGGGTAAAATTAGGTGCCTCGGCTTATATTCGGGTCGGCTTATACTCGAGTATATACGGTAATAAAAATGGCTAAGGTTTCCATACGTAAATAAGCTAAAATTGAAAGCCAATAGCACTTCTAAGTTTATTATCAGTCTATCCATTTGTACTTAAAGCAAGATCGTCTTCTGCCGCATGCCTCCTAACGGTCGATAAGATCGCACAGGGTGGGCCTGCTACAGGTGCCATCAGCCAGACAATGTCAGCTGGCGGCTCCCCGGGGGAGGGCCTTCTCTGTAGCCGCTCCGACCCTATGGAATGAACTACCCCCAGAGATCCGGACCCTACCCACTCTCATGACCTTCCGAAAGCCTATTAAAACCTGGCTATTCCGGCATGCCTGGGGCTGTTGACCTCTTGACCGAGGTCCAGCCCCGATTAGACTGGGTGCATGATGTGCTTCTTTTAATCTGTTTTCCTCTGTTTGTTTTTAACTCTTCACTTTTTAAAATTTATTTTCTGCAAGCCGCCCAGAGTCCTTCGGGATTGGGTGGCCTATAGATTTATTAAATCGAATCAAATCAAATCATCAAAGTAAACAGAAAAACCAGAAAACATGGCTGTGGAACCATTCCTAATATATTTTATCACTGTATGATTTCTGTCTTTATTAAAATGCAACTACTGTATATTAAAATTGTACAAATAAAAAACTTGTGTTCAGATGCTAGCAATATAAGCAAGCCACAGGGTGGGAGGGACTTAGTATAAGAAGTATTATAGAAGTAACACTTTTAATGTTTAAAATCATAATTCTTAATCAATTAAGTATGCAATTTCTTTTTAATACGTGGGAAAGGGTGAGAAAGAACACATTTGTCCAAGTTGTGAATGTAGAATTCTTCTAGAAAATAAAGATTCCAGGGTGTAAAAAACTAATTAAGATGTGAAAAAGGACGCAACTACTAGCACTGCTTTATTGCCAGAATTTAAAAATTATTTTAGATAATTTAACAATTATTGAAAGAACACTTCTGATCAGAAGATTCAGTAATCTATGAAAGACATAATTTTAAAAAGAATGTTAACTGAAACAAAAATATTTGCTGTTCTCTTTGATCCTAATAATCAATCACACCAAAGTTCTTCCAAACAATCCCACAATGTTTAGTGATCAACCAAACATTCAATATCCTTATATGCACAATTGTAGTAATATATAAAGAGGTTGAGATTAATTCATTCCTGTGTGTTCATAAACTATTCTAATCAAAAAGTTGAATTTACAATGGTATTTCATAGATATTTCTTTCTCCTAGTATTAACCAAGCTGGAATATATTCACATTTCTACCTCAGACAAATTATGCCGCTGACACTTCCTAAAATAGAGGAGGAGGAGGAGGAGGAGGAGGAGGAGGAGGAGGAGGAGGAGGAGGAGGAGGAGGAGGAAAGGAGGAGAGTGAGAAGGAGAAGAAGAACAGTAAGGACATAGTACTTCTCTGGCATAACAAAGAAGCTTTAGAGAAAAAATGTTGTTTGTTTAATCATATGCAGAATAACACATGTGTTTAATTTAACATAAGGAGAAGATTATAAGGTAGGGCAGTGATGGTTAATCTTTTTGTTGTTGGATGCCAAAAACGCGAGTGCACGAACGCACGTGATAGCACATGTGCGTGCCGGCAAACAAAATGCAAAACACGCTCCCACATGTGCATGTGCACACAACCCACCTCCCCCAGGTGCGCCATACTGCTCGCCTCCAAGCTGAGCTTGGTATTTCCTCTGGGGGGCCAGAGGAAGCCGTTTTCACCCTCCCCAGGCTCTGGAGGCTTTCCTGAAACCTGGGGAGGGCAAAAACAGCCTCCACCGGTCCGCCAGAAAGCCAAAAATCAGCTGGCTGGTGCGAGTATGCGTGCTGGAGCTGACAGCTCACGTGCCGGCAGATATGGCTCTGCGAGCCACCTGTTGGCATGCGTACCATAGGTTCGCCATCATGGAGGCAGTGGAATAGTTTTGAACATGTTTGTTATTATTTAGAATGTCTAGCAAATTTCCAGATACAATCCTGGATAAAGGTAAAAGTAAAGGCTCTAGAGGCAGTGCTCATCTCCATTTCAAAGCTGAAGAGCCAGCACTGTCCAAAGATGTCTCTGTGGTCATGTGGCCAGCATGATTAAACACCAAAGGTGCACGGAACGCTGTTACCTTCCCACCAAAGGTGATCCTATTTTTTTTCTACTTGCATTTTACATCCTTTTGAACTGCTAGGTTGGCAGAATCTGGGACAAGTAATGGGAGCTCACTCCGTTACGCGGCACTAGGGATTTGAACCACCGAACTGCCAACCTTTATAATCAACAAGCTCGGCGTCTTAGCCACTGAGCCACTGCGTTCCTCATATAATCCTGGATACTTCCGAGTAAAGCACCTCCCAAACTGTTTCTCAAGGTCAGATTCTTGAGTATCAATGCCACCATCACGCAAAATTCAAGAGAAAATTGATATTCCTATCACTTCTATGAAAAATGTTGTTCAAGGAACACACCCAACAAACAGGCATTTGAAAGGTCTTCCTGTATATCAGTCTGGAAACACGACAGGAAATTATATTTCCAGCCTTCCAGGTTATAAACAATGGGATGCAACATACAACAAAATTCAATATAAAACTTATTTTTTGGATTTAAAGCAAAAAACAGGCAGCACATTCTTCATTTCACCACCAAGGCAGCATTAACGATTTGAAGCTTTTGGTATTTTCAGTAAAAAATAATTAGAAAATATAGGGATAATTTTTCTTTAGAAGATACATCCTTTGTACATTAGGAGACAACAGCAGTTGTTAGAATGATTTTAAATGTGAACAATCACTCCCCAAAGGACTAAAGCTGGACATAAAATCAAATTAGCTCTCAGATACAATAAAGAACAGACTGGCTCCCTCTCCCCTCAAACTTGCATTTAATGAAACATTTCTGGTTGAAAAACCAGACTTAAAACATATTTCATGTGTTAGTTTATCATTAATTTACTCTTTTTACAAGAGATCCAGCTGTTTAAGAATAATGTTGTAAGCCAGCAAGAGTCACCTCGTAGTGAGGACAGCAAACAAATTTTAAAAATAAAGGAAATAAAAATACTTTTGACTGATTTTGCAGCATTTTCTTTTAAGTTTTGTTCCAGGCACTAAAGAAAACAGATCGTCTGATTCTGCTTATCTTTACAGCAGTAGTATCAAACTAGATTTCATTTGAGGGCCGCATCAAGGTTGTGTTTGACCTCAGGAGGGCAGGGTGGGCTTGGCCAGTTCGATGTCACTCATGTCGGGGCGGGTGCCTGTGGAGGCCTGAGCGCTCTGCCAGGGGCTGGTCCTTTGTGGTTTCCAGGATGGCCCCATGGGCCAGATCTAAGCACCCCATGGGCGGGGCTGGCCTACGGGCTTGAGTTTGACAATCTTGTTCTACGCAATCCAGGGTATAATCACCCTTTTATCATGCAGGCACTATATTATCTTTAATAGATTGATAAAATGTATCCATTGTTGATAAATGTTTATATAATCCTTCATCAACACCCACAGTATGGACAAAACCTTTAAGTTTATAATCTTAAATCTATATAAAACTTACAAGTGCACTTGGAAGTTGCTGGAGTTAACATTAAACAGGAGGAGGGGACATAACAACTGCGCTATATTACATTTTGCTGTTTCCTTCCTATGCTAATGAAGCAACACCACTTTTTACCTGACAATTTAAGGAGAAAATAGGAAATGATGCTGATTTATTTGGCCCAAATGATTGAAGTATTAAATTTAAATCTTCTTCATGGTGAAACACTATAGGTGGTTACCCAGTTGATAATATCTATTGGGCCAGATCTAGGTTCTTCACAATTGTGTTTATGGTTAAATTAAAACTCTACCATCTGCTGAAGTTTCATTCAACTGACACCCTCTAGAGATATTGGGATTTTGTCTTCCAAAATATCCAATCATGAAATATTTCTTGTGATAGCACATGAGGAAAAGAAAACAAATTAGAATGAGACAAACAGGGCCTCGGACTTTCTATTCAACTGGGTTCTTCTGAGGTAAATCCTCAGAGCCCTCCTTACGTCTAAGGTGTGCCACTTCCTCTCTAGTGGGCGAGAAGGGTCTGGACAAAAATTGGGCAAAATCAGCTCCTGCGACCTGTGGAAGCATGAACACACCTTAGGTATGAAGGAGGGGTCCAAACCGCAACACCACTCTGTCCTGGTGAAAAATGCAGAGGTCCTCCCTGGCGGACAGGGCCTGCAGTTCTGATATCCATCTGGCAGATGTGATGGCCACCAGAAACACCACCTTTAGTGACACTGTTCGCAATGGCTCAAACGGGGCCCCCATCAGAGCGTCCAACACCTTGCGGAAGTCCCAGGAGGGGTACCTATGTACTGTGGGTGTTTTGAGGTTGGACACCCCTTTCAAGTACTGCCTGACCAAAGGGTGGTGAGTGAGTGTCTGGGCTCTGCCGCACAGAAGCACAGATGAGATGGCCGAGACTTATATTGCGCCGCTATCTTAATGCTTTATTCTCAAATTAGCAACTTTCAGAAATAGTGAAAAACACTTGGGATATATGAGACAACATTCACGCAGCTGGCAAATGTACCCTTTTAAAAAATACTGCAGATTTTGGAGGTCTTAATCCAAAGGCTGCTTGCTATTTGCAGTGGAGAACAATCTTCCCCTGATAGACTCAGGGCCCGCTCTTCCAAAAACGAGCAGCAGAATTCAGTTAGATTTACGCAGGCATATTTAAAAAGAATAATGTGGAAGATGCATGATACTCTTCAAGAGTTTACCCACTTGGAAGCGTGCCATCAATTGTCTATTCCCTTTTTGAAAACAGAAGGGATGTAAGCCAATGCATGGGAATTCACTGAACTTCATGTTTACAGTGGGTCTGTTAAGTTTTTAATGGCAATGTGATAAGCCTGTTATATGGGGATAAGGAATCTACATGTAAACAATCTAACTTCACAAAGGCAGATTAATTACTCTAGTGTTCCCTGTTTTAGGAGTTCAGAAGAACTGATGGGATATTCTTTTTATTCAAAGTCTAATAGGCATTCCATCTAGAAAGAAGTAGTGAGCATAAAACAATTTGCATTAACTAGCTCACTGCCTATTATTATTATTATTATTAGTCTCTCAGAAGAAAGGTCTATGAGATTCTAGAAAAACTACATACTTTCAATGTACATTTATAAATTAAGGGAATCCTGGGTTATTGCAAAACTTGATTTAATTAACCAGTTGGAGAAAAAGGTTCAAACTGTTCATGAAATCATGGAAAAATCATATCTGTATTGCTGGAAACCTGAGATGTATACTGTTTCAGGATTCTTCAGGTTGAATAAATCTGTGTTCCGTTCTTAGCTAGGCTTCTTTGCCTTTTAGTCTATTCAGGCATTATCCCCCTCCCTCCCTTTCATTAGGGGTTTTGTGTTGTGTAATTCCTCCACCACAGTTTAAAAGCCTGGCCTTCTGTCCCAAATAAAATTGGAATGTAGCCAGAAAGACCTTATGTGCTGTGGTCTAGCTGGATTACAGCATATTCAGATTTGGCAGTACTTTGACCAAAAGAATAGTGTTCTATGCTTCTATATGGTATTTCTCTTTCATAGAAGGGTAACCGGAGCCACAAATGTGGATAAATGTGTAGTACTCTCTTAAAACTATCAAGGTTTTATTGCCTGCTATGTATTTTCAAAGGGTCATTTAGATGAGATGTTAAATACTTCATGTTTTGTTTTATATTTTTCTTAATGCTCCAGGGCCTTTAAATTGGTTCGGGATAGCATCTTGTTAAGTACTAAAAGAGCACCAACTTACAAGACATAGTTAAACATTTCACACATCTAGGTTGGCTTGAATAGAAGATGGCTTGCCATTAACTGAATTACTTCCTAGTTTTCTGAAGCATCTGTCTCATCAGTGTCCAGGAATGGATTGCTGAGTTCATTGGAATTTGGACTTTTTGGCCTAATTTTATATCGGTTTTTCTCTTCTTGTGGAGTATTTTTTAAATTCAAATATACCGAATGTTGCCTTGGGTTTAGAGCCCAAGCTAACTGCTCTTAACATTAATGAAATTATTTTGATCTAATAGACATCTGGTCAACAGGGTATCACATGATCACTTATTATCTAGCAAACATTTGAAGCATCTAGTGGTGTATCAGTGTCACCGTCTTAAATTTTTTGAATTCTGACCATGGTTTAAGCTACAGTAGATTAGTTATAAAATGGTGATACAACTTTAGATAACTTATATCACTCAGTTTTATTTCTCACAACAAATAAAATGGCAATGAAACATGGAACTCTCAGGGCTATTACGATGTTAGAACAAGATCAACATAGCAGTGTTCCAATATTTGAGGGGCTGCCACAAAGAACAGAGAGTCAATCTATTTTCCAAAATACCAAAAGGGAAGGCAAGAAATAATGGATGGAAACTAATCAAGGAGAGAAGCAATCTAGAACTAAGGAGAAATGTCTTAACAGTAAGAGCAATTAATCAGTAGAACAACTTGCCTCCAGAAATTGTGGTGCTCCATCAGTGTAGGCTTTTAAGAAGAGATCGAAGAACCACTTGTCTGGCATGGTATAGACTCTCCTGCTTGAAGAGGGGTTGGATTAGAAGACCTCCAAGGTCCCTTCCAACTCTGTTATTCTTATTAATGGAAGGTGTTCAAAGTTGCATGTGAAATCTGGAATGAATTTTATCTGGCTTGCTTGATAATAGGACTAGCCTTCCTATGAGTAGCTTGTGTTTCCATATGACAAATTGAAATGTTTATCAAGTATGATGCAGAGGGGGGAGGGGGAGAGAGATATGATAATGATTTATAAATCAAAACCTTAATTTAGCAGATATTGATGCAATACACTTCAGTTGCTACAAATGAAATTCCTATCATATGTATGGCATTTTAAATTACACCATAGTGCTGTCATGTGGATAGTATAAAATGACACATTTAATTTGCATAAGGATGTCATTTGTCTGAAATAGTATAGTGTTTGCTGCTTGAGAACGGGGTTGGAGTAGAAGACCTCAAAGGTCCCTTCTAACTCTATTATTCTGTTACCAGTCTATCTTTCTCTCCCACAAATACAGTGGTAGGGAAATATGGTGGAGTATAAATATAATATTTAACATAATACACAGAGTCAATAAACAGGATTTCAAGAACCATCAGACAATGTTCAAGTCAAATCTCAAGTTTCTTGTAATAATTGCTAATTGACTCAGGTAGTAGTTGGGTATATTTATTATATTTAGATGTGTGTGTGTGTGTGTGTGTGTGAGGATAGGATATATATCCTAGCACCCTGGCCGCCCTCCTCCATCTCCGACTCCTCGCTATCGGCGGACTCAATCCTTGGGCAGCAAGCTGAAGTTAACCCATGCTTGGACTAGCAGCGCCTAGGAGAAGTGTGTGTGTGTATGTGTGTGTGTGTGTGTGTGTGTGTGTGTGTGTGTGTGTGTGTGTGTGTAGGATATATATCCTACTGCTGTTGTACCAAGTGGGAATTATCTTACATTTAGATCATACTTTTTTGGCTAAAAAAGCTATTTTAATGGCCTATAAATCTATCTAAAAATTTAACCATTATATGCTCCATTCTTAAACTATTCCCATGTTCCCAATTATACTGATATCTAATCTTTTTTTCTACTTGTTTGAACTTTATAAGACCTTCAGAACAAAAAAAGGGGGGAAAGATCATATGATATCTCAAGGGTATTTGGTTCCAAGATGTAGAATAATGTGGTTGTAGTTAAAGCTTCAACATTCCACTCTGGAATTATGGCTGATTTAAAGTGATACTTTAGAAGACTGCTCTCATATAAGCAACCACTATCTAAAAGGGATCATTTTCCAAGGACACTGTTTAGGAAGAGACAACACTTTGAGTTTCTTCTACTGAGATCTCCTCTTCATAAAATAAGTTTTTTTTTTCTTTTTTGCAATGCTGTGGCTTAAGAATCACATTTGAATACATAAAATAGCTAGGAATAGGGATTACACAGCCTGTATGCTATGTAATTTTTCAAATTAATCCATTAAAACATTGTTCATGTTTTATCTCAATTAGTCCTTGGTGCAGCAGCTTTTCATATCTTTCTCACTCTCCATATGTACTGGATTTTTTAAAAAGTCCAACACATTTAAAGAGTTTCAGATTGAAACATTCTGACGAAGACCTTTTGTCCACTGCTCTTTTTCCATATAACAATTCACAAAGATAACACAGACATGGTCCTTCAAGTCTCTTTCTCCTCATCCTTCCATTCCTTTTGCTAGAATTATATGAAGAATTTAAGGAGATCCCAAAGAATAGAGGCAACCTATTTTGTTGACATAGTAGGGGAAGTTCTGCAAAAAAAAAAGCAAGATAGGCAAGTGAACGACAGAGGAGATTGCAGAGTGGAACTTATTTCTCTTTGCTCCCATTCTTCCTCTCCGCTGGTTCTTCCCTTTCTTCACATCATCATTCTGGCTTTTTATGTGCTTCCTGACAGGCCTGTTCCTTAAGCCACCACTTCAAAGAGTCTACTTAAGACAATGCTGCTTTTCTGGCCTCAGTGATTCCAGTTTACACTTCCTTCTATTTGATTAGTTATTTTTCTCCTCCTCCTTTGTCCTCCCTATCTTATAAAGCTCAGCTTTTAAAAGGCTTACCAGTTTATTACACTTCGCAGATGTGTACTAACATAAATTCATTGTGTCTGCAGTACATATTCGCTGGGTCCGCAGTACATACTACTCCATTAACAGAAGCCAATAGCAATAGCAATAGCAGTTAGACTTATATACCGCTTCATAGGGCTTTCAGCCCTCTCTAAGCGGTTTACAGAGTCAGCATATCGCCCCCACAGTCTGGGTCCTCATTTCACCCACCTCGGAAGGATGGAAGGCTGAGTCAACCTTGAGCCGGTGAGATTAGAACCGCTGAACTGCAGATAACAGTCAGCTGAAGTGGCCTGCAGTACTGCACCCTAACCACTGCGCCACCTCGGCTCTTAACAGTGTCTTTGTGCCTCATGCATTGCAAACAACAGGAGGGCTTTTGTACATTGTCCATTCCTCTCTTAACCTAGGCCTGATCCTCCCTTCTCAAAGTTTAATGAAGTCATCCATAACTAAATAACAGGCCAATCAACTAAGAGTGAAAGAAAGTTAAAAACTTGCCTTACTACAAGGCAAAAACAAACATGGCGGGATGCTTAGCTTCAGAACACTGAGCCAGCTCATTGGATAGACGGAGTACATTATAAAGTCAGCATTAGAATGTTATTATTGCATATTTTTTATAAAGCCCAAAGAGCTAATGACCATTGAATATAATAAAGTTCATTTTAAAAAAAAATAAGAAGAGGGAGTGTTATGCATCCTGCCTTGAATTCCTGAATGAAAAGCAATATATAAATCAATCAAATAAACATTTTAAGCTTCAAAAGTATGTGAAATAGGAACATAATATGAGAATGAATTCATTTTTTCCTTTGGAAGTAAGTAAATGGAGATAATGTTTATATCCCAAAAAATTAGAACTATTGTATTCATAAATATTCTTCATTTCTAAAAAGTTAGAATGCTACATAATAATGCGCAATAGTTTATACACGTTACGTTTAACAAATGCAACAGCTTCTTTTTAAACAAGGGTGTGCAAAACAATTAAGTTTCAAATTATTTGGAGCATATTTTTTCAAAAGTCTTCTTTCCGAGTGCGAAACAGTTGTTTCTTAAGCAAAGCTTGAAACTTTCACAATGCTGAACAACACGCTCCAATTTCTGATTTCACGTTCAAAAGAGCACTTTCGGACTAAAAGAGTGACATTTTGTGAGGTTTTGCACTTTAAACAAAACATTAGGTCAGCTTCAGAATTCAGTTTTGGGGCCCATGTGCAATTTCCTCATTTTAAAAATAAAGTATATAATCTCCACCGCAAGCAGGAAAAGAGAGTGAAATAAATTTAAGAAATGGGGAAAACAGGCAAGAGGGACTGACTGCATTACCTATTGGGTCCGGACATGTAAGTTGAAGAACAGCGGAAAGAGAAATGTGAGACACACACTCCTTTTTAACAAACATTTAGTGAAGCAAATCAGCAGTACTTTAAAAAAATAAAATAAACAATCAGTAGCTCATTTGGCAAAATGTAAATGATACTTATTGCTTGTGTATTTCCCACTTTTTATTTTCAAGAGCTCAAGGCAGCCTATATAATTATTCCACCCCACTTCTATTTCAGCCTTGGGAGAAAGGTTACATTGAGTGCTAGTGGCTGGATTTACATACCATGCTAAGCCACAATTTTGTTAGACATGGCTTGGTGAAGAGGCACAGTTTACAGGTCACATGGCTCAGCATACACAACAGCTTAAGCCAAAACAAGCAAACAATACTGTAGCTTAGCATGAGCACTGCCAGTAACTAACCCAAGGTCATCTGCTGATTTTCCTGGATCAGTGAAATTCATGCCTCCCACATCCTAATCCAAAAGTGGCAGACACGTTTAACACTGTAGAAGCTGATAAATCTTATAAAAAGGAAAATACAGAAAAAAAATGAATAAATAAAGAGGCTGCTGGCAAAATTGGAGAATCAGGTTCTCCATCAACAACGCATACAACTTTAATGAAAATTGGACAATCTTTCTGTTTGGTTCTTTCTAATTTCCTCCCTGGCTTACTGTAGAAACACAAAACGGTCTACTGGGAAAGTAATTTTGCTTCCTGTTTTTGCCGTCTGATCATAGAAGATTTTTAAGAGTCCTCTGATTATATATTGAAAAAGAGTTCAAACATATAACATGGACAACATTCTGTACAAGCATTTCTTATTGTTCATGATGCTGCAAAGAGTCTTTTGGATCTAATTTACTGTGTTCCTATGCTAACCAAGCTTGGATTAAAATGTTATAAATTATATCTTGAATGGAAACAACCAAAAACGTTTTGAGTGTGGTACCAGGCAAAATTATAACGAAAGCCAGGGATTCTTGGGAAGTGGCATGTGAACCGAGGGCTTCTGTTACAGTGAAAGAACTCGAGATGATCTTAGTATGAAAAAGTTCATGACCTAATCAACCATAGTAACCGCACCGCAGGTTTCTTTTTCGCTCATTTTTTAAAACAATTTATATTCTGCTTAGTGAGATCTGTACTTTCATTATTCAGAAATGGAGCTGATGTTGCTTTAGCCAAAAATAAAGAGAGGATACTTATGAAAGGGTAACTTCCTGAAAGCTGGATCTGAGGAATATATATACAAAAAAACGATCAACTCTTCTTTTCCCAGACCCCTTTTCTTTCTACTAACAGCTGCTCTTTGAAATTTCTTTTGCAGCTGTAATTGTTTCAGAATCTCAGAGGGATTTTAAAAGATAAAATATATTTCCATAAACGGTATTACAATATTTTTTTTAAAAAAAATCTAAATGCACCCAGTGTAAAATCCAATACTTAACACCTTTTCCCTTCCATTTCCACCTAACCTCTTGACTGGAGAATTCACAATATACCTTTTACCCTACCCTACAATACATATCTAGGATAAATGTGTGAGGTCCAACAATGAACAGCTAAAAATAGCCTCTTGAAAACAGCAGTTTTAAGGTCACAGAAACATTAGATCGTTTACTATAGAGCAAAAGACAAAAGCATTTCAAAACCTGGTACATAATAGAAGCAATCTGCCTTGTGCCATGAAGACGCATATAGCACGGAGGGGAAATGGAGAAATAATTATATCAACAGCTATTAAAGCCCCTTGAGAAAAAGTACTTTAGCTGTAATATATGCCTAGCTGTTTCTTTCCATTTCTAAAATGACTCACATTTTTTTTAAAAAAAATAAGCACAGCAATGTATTTAAACTGTACATAACATTCTTCAATAAATGGAAGCATTATAGAATGCACACACATGCATACACCCACATACACACACACACACACCTCAAGTGAATTCAAAAGGGTGTGGGGGAGCTAGGCCTTCTTGAGACAAAAAAAACTTTTTCCAGAGGTGAAATATTGGAAACCAAACACATTGATACATAAAAATGATGAACATTACTACTGCAATGTGCTCTACATGGGGCAGCCCTTGAAGAGCATTCGGAGACTTCAGCTTGTCCAGAATGCAGCCGCGCGAGCGATCGTGGGTGCACCTCGGTTCACCCACATAACACCTATCCTCTGCGAGCTGCACTGGCTGCCTATTGGTCTTCGGATACGCTTCAAGGCGCTAGTCGTCACTTATAAAGCCCTTCATGGTATTGGACCTGGGTACTTGAGAGACCACCTGCTGCCAATTACCTCCAATAGACCGATCAGATCCCACAGATTAGGCCTCCTCCGAATTCCATCCGCCGGCCAATGCCGACTGGCGACTACCCGGAGGAGAGTCTTCTCTGTGGCTGCTCCGACCCTCTGGAACGAACTCCCCGTGGAGATTTGAACCCTCACCACCCTCCAGGCCTTCCGCAAAGCCCTTAAAACCTGGCTATTCCGACAGGCCTGGGGCTAAAGAGCTTCTGCCCCCCTCCTCGAATGGTATGCTTGTTGTGTGTTTTAAATTGTGTACTGTTATGTTCGTCTTTTTATCCCCTGTTTGTACCCCTTTCCCTGACTGAATTGTGAGCCGCCCTGAGTCCCCTTCGGAGAAAAGGGCGGCATATAAATGAAATAAATCCAAATCCAACATTAGGCATAGCAAGTACAAAATGAACTAACATCTGCCAATACAGAAGAACCTCAACACCACTGGAAATCAAAATAATTCAATCATTAAGGCTGATCCAAGGGAAACACACAGATACACATTTCTGCATATCGTAGCTGTACATATTCTCCTTCTCAGCAAGACAGATTAAAAAACCAGTTGTATAGGGGCTATCCCTCAGACATCAATGCACACAGCACACATTACAAGGATTGGAGTTTCCAACAAGATGAAAGCAATTTCTCTTGCACACTGTGTCAATAAATAACAAGGAAAATATAATCCACCTTGTAGTTTACACATAAAGCAAAATAAAGTGAGACACTGAGAGAGTACAGTTCTACTATGCACCAAAATTAGAAATTTTTTTCTTGCTTTTGCCCCTGAAATATATTGCGAACTCAGAAATCTGTAGACTTTGTATATAGTTAATACATCCAATGGAATTTGCAGACAACATCTTAATTATTGGTTTTGATTTGCTTGCTATTTTTTCTTTTATATTACATAGGATGGATTACGCGGTTCGTTTTTTCTTTGATTTGTTTTACTTTATTGCTTTTATTGTTTGTGATTTTATTATTATCATTAGCTGCCCAGAATTGTGTTCCACAAGTGGGCAGCCACGTGAATGTTTTAAATGAGGAAATAATTTTATTTAAAAAGATTATTGCTGAAAAGTCTTTTATATTCATTTGTGAAAGAAAAAAGAAGATCCAAATTCAAATGTTGACAAACAACATCTATCAACAATTGTTGGAAATCCAACTGCATATTTGCTCTTCAAATGTTATGTAATAATTACTGTAGCCAATTCTCCAAAGTCCACAATTTTCTTTTGTGTTCAAATCCACTCTCAACTAGGGTAATTCACTGGGTAATTTTAAGCTTATCTCATATATACCGTATTTTTCGGAGTGTAAAACACACCTTTTCCCCTCAAAAAAGAGCTGAAAATCTGGGTGCGTTTTATACACTGAATACAACATTTTTTTGCCTCCCGAAACCCTGCCCCCCCTTCACCAGAATGGCCATGCATAGTCTGTAGGAGGCTTTCAGAGTGCTTCTGAGGGCTGGGGAGGTCAGAAATGAGCAAAAAATGGGCCATTTTTTGCTCGATTTTGCCTCTCTACCCCCCAGGAGCACTCTACAAGTCTCTTAAAGGCTATTCATGCTCTTTTTGGGGGGGTGGGGAGAACCGGACCCACTTTCGTGAAAAACAGGCTGTTTTGGGGAGAGTGCAAAACATTCTCACATAAGAGTGCGTCTTATACTCCGAAAAATGTGGTAGATACTGTTGCAGAGAAAATGGGAAGAGAGAGTATTAGTTGCACCACCATGAGCTCCTGAACAAAAGGTAGGATAAACAAATATATGAAAACCTGTGGTAAAACTAGGGCAAGACCAGGCCAGGTGAATTAATGTTCTAACCTATGAGCTGTATCTCCAATTGTAGTATGATTGCAACTAGCTAGTAAACAGTCCTCAGAGTCCCTAGGGAGTGGGCGGCATACAAATCTTATTAAAGTTGCAAAGTCCTCGGGTGTCCTACGTCTAACACAACATCACTTTTCAAAGAAATTCCCCATAGTGTGTGAGAGAAGCCTGCATCAAGAAAGATTTGAAAATGTCAAAGTGAAACTGACAATTGGGTATCTTGGGATAACTGAACTTATATGGATTAAAATAGGCCACTTTAAGGTAAATTACATGATTGAGTCTATATAAAGAAATGAAGCAGCAATGATGTTCAAAAAGAACATTACAAGTATGTGCTTGACTAAAATTTGATAAATGATAGGACTGTATTCATCGGAACTAGTGGAAGACCATTAAATATTAGTGCTATAGGAGTTTATGCCCTATAAATGTAATGAAGGAAGACACTGAGGAATTTTATTTTGAGGCCAACATATGCTTCAAGCAATATAAACTTCTACAGATGATGGCACTGGATACACCACCTCAGATTCAAATCAACTATGTAATGAGAATGAGAAGACTGATACAATGCAATCCAGTCAACTAGGTCATTTCCAGCTTCAGATTGCAAACCTTTAGTTATTGGTATTCAATATGCAAAATTTTAAAATAAATTAAAGAGAATAGGTGTGCCAGACCTGGATAATATTTATTCAGGATACAAAAGGAATGTAAGGAACAGATTTAATATGCATCGTTATGTGAAACCAAATATGAAGAGTTGTGAGGGAAAACTGAGAGACATTGTGAACACAAAGGCAGAAAATATCTCAGAATTTAAGAGGGGGAAACAACTTATTGCAATAGCAAGAGGAAACAGTGGATGAATGCCTTGTGCAACAAGAATATAATATAACTGAATACTCACTTTTGATGTCAAGGAAGAAGGAATAAGAAGAAATATCACAATCGAGAATTACAACAAATGGAAGTATATAACAGGAAAAAATAAAATGAGTTATTTTTGAGACATTTATAGAAAATGGAGAAAATCTATGCCACAAATATTCAAAACTATAATCACAGCAGAGTTAAAGGAAGACCATGTTAAAAACATTTTTATAATCAGGATTGCAAAAGGACAGAATCAAATTACAGGTAGTCCTTGATTCACAACAATTTCTTTAGTGACTGTTCAAAGATACAACAGCACTGACTGTTTTTCACACTTACAAACCATTGTGGCATCCCCACGGTCACATGACTCATATTTATGACAGTTGCAGTGTCCTGGGGGCATATGATCCCTTTTTGCAACCTTATGACAAGCAAAGTCAACAGGGAGTCACTTAACAACTGTGTAGTGAATCACTGTGTAGGGATTCACTTAAGTGTGGCGAGAAAGGTCATAAAATGAGGCAAAATGTCTCTGTTAGCAGCAGAAATTTTGGCCTCAGTTGTGGTGTTAAGTGGTGGGCTGCCTGTAATTTATTTTTAATTTTTTTTCCCAGAAAATAACCGCCAAGAGAGTGAGATATAAACACAAAACACCAACTGCTAACATGTAAACTATCAGGTGTGAAGAAATTTCCAATAAACAACTTAAAGTTGCAGGAAAATAGGCAATTAAAGTGATAAAAGATCAGACAATAAATACGCAGCAGTATTATGACCCAAAGATTGGGATACACACCTACACCAGTTTTTGAACCATTGCAATTATTCCTCTCTGAAGCAATGTTTTGCTTCAGATCTTACAAACAAGGATAAAGGAACAAATGGAAAGTGAAACGCCTAATTTAGTAGACATGTTACGGTAACTTTTGAGGGACATGAGATTGGACAGGGACAAAAGACACATAATGGCTAGGACAAGAGACTGTACAAAGGAGATTTATCATAACTTCACTGATTGTAGTAAAGCCTTTGAACCAATTAAAGCAATAGTATTTTCAATCATAAAGCACAACGGTGAAAGCTGCAGACTGAGAAAAAAGACAGATGTATCTGAGTTATGGATTTGGAGACAATTACTACCATGAAAGAAGAAGCAATCAATCAGCACTGTCCCATATAAAGATTAATTGCTTTGTTGAGAGGATGATCATCAAGCAGAAACTCATACCCTGAGCATGAGATGCAAGTAGATTACGTACTTGCAAAGTGATGATGGCTACAAAGGTTGAGGAAAGTAAAGAAAAGAAAGACTACAGATAATGTGGATTGATGAAACCAAGGAAGTTACTTGAATATCCTTGGAAGCACTACAATAGCCAGCGTTTCTCCTAGCAGGTGAAAGGAACTGAATTTGGATCTAACAGTGACATTATGCCAAGAAAGTGAATAAAATTATATTATTTGCAATGTTATTTCATTCTTTTATAAATTTAGTTTACATATTTATACAGCACTTGTATCCTTTTTTTAAAATATTTTTATTTCCATTTTCATAACATACATACTATACGTAGCCCATATCATATAGTATTAAATAATAATTACATCAGTTCCTCTTGTCAACAATGCCCAGAAAAATAAAAACCCATTATAGCTCTTCTGCTCTCCATACACCTCTTTTTTCTACCACTCTCCAACTTTCTATCTTCCCGCCATCATCCTTTCCTACTCTACTTGCCCTCCCTTTCTACTGCTCCTCTCTCTACAATCCACTCCTCCCTATCCTCCTCATCTTCCCCCCTTACCCTCTCTCCTATCCCTCTCTTCCCATCTTTCTTCTCCCTTCTGTTTCCCACTCCTCCTCTCATTGGTGTATTTCCACTACATGTCAATATGCTTAACATATCCTAGTTTTAAAGAGAAAATAATAATAATAATAGTAATGAAAATATAAGAGAAAACAGTATACATGTGGAGTCAAATTACATTAAAATCTAACACGTCTCGTCAAACCTGATATATCCCTCCCCCTACCCTCCCCCACAACCTTCCCCCCCCCCGACTTCCCAGAACCCGTACATGGTATAGATTTTTAACAAAAACAGTCTAAAATATATTGGAAAAAAGAATAAAAAATTGATAAAATCTTTACATTGAACGTAGCTGCTCCTTGCTAAACTAACTTCAACAATTTAAATCATTCCTGATCTTAAGCATAAGCTATCTGTTATTTCATTCTGTTTTATAAATTTAGTTTACATATTTATACAACACTTGTATCCTGAGTGTGTGCCAGTTCACTACATGTCTCTCTAAATTAGCCTTATGGGGACAATTGTATTTTGACTTCCAAGATAGTTTCCTTAAAATAATTAAACTGAGAGAGATTTCTGAGTTTTTATAGTTCCAAAAAAGACTGCCATGTCACTGGAGAATTCAAATAGCCAAGATCTGATGGGAGTACAAAACCCAGATAAACTTAGATTAGTTCAGATGAGCAAAATCATCCTTTATGGATGCCAGTCTTAGATTGCAAAAGGTCTGCAAACAGATTGGTAATGGGTATAGTTAATACAAAATAGCCATCCCAGTGGTTTACTTGCATCAACTAAGACTTCCTTAACTGGTTTTAAGGGTAGCCTATGTCATCAGGGAGGAAATTCAGAATAATAGTGAATTAGGGTATAAATCAGGGACTCAGGGTTTACGATGAGTCCAAAATCACTTGCAATAAATATCAAAAAATCATTTGTACAAATTATCCAAGCCTGTATCCAGATTATTATAGACATATACAAAAAGCATTGTAGAATAAGCACACATTGTGGGATAATGCAGTATCCATAAAAAAAAAAAAGTTCCAGGATCTTTTAAAAAAAATCTTATTGACGGCTATTAAGAGATTTTTAATTGCTTGTTGTGAATGATGTGCCCTATCCAAACTGGAAGGTAGAAACCTAATAAGCATCAAAACAATGTCTTTTACACACACACACACACACACACACACCTTTGTTTTGTTAAAGTTCTTTGTCAGCATCAAGTTGTATTAGTTAAGGGTTTATTTACCACTAATCCAACTGAATATTTAAAATCGGGGGTTTGCCTCTCTCCCCTCCAACTCCAAGTGCAAGGAAACACATATACTCATGAGCTCTATAAATAAAAAACGTGCATTTATCTCCAATTAAAATCATGTGTAAATTTATATGCAAATTCAATGAAAGCCAGAGGCTCCTGGCAAACTGCCAATCGAGTCTGTTAGCGTAGGAAGTTATGAACGCAGCGCTGCCATAAAAATTAGCATCTTGGAATTTAAACTAGAAAACAAATACATAATTTTTGACAAATGAAGTGATATTATTCATATCAGCAAAGGTTTTTTAAAAGGGAGAGGCAGGCCTCTCTCCCATTCCTCCAGTAAACTGACGGTTAAACTTAGTGGTTCTGCAAGAGTGAACATGAAGCTGGTGGTCTGTCTTTGCAGAATAATAAACAGTACTTCAGTTAAAATAAATGGCCTCTACCAACGTTTAGAAAACCCCACAAAAAATGAAAAATTCCATAATTAAAACAAGGCTATTATATTAGAAATTATCTCTAGAGCAAGACAGATGATTGAGCTATACCCATCTAAATCTGATGTCCTATGCAGTTATTCTGTGCACTTATCAGAATAACAATTACATCAAGAATTCTTCTTTAAAACAACCCCCATCCCTTTACTATTAAAAAAAAGTCTCTATCTTGCCATTAGAACAAATAACGCTTTACGTGCTGAGAGCTTTTGAAAATTTGTTTTCTCTATATAACTTGCTAGGTTTAAAAAAAAAGATTGAGAGAAATGTCTGGATGCCTGGATGCTGGGGATGAACTTGTCAGAGAAATTGTCCTGCCTCAGGAGGTCCCCCTCAAGTGCCAAACGACCAATTAGAACCACTGAGGGTCCGGATGTGGGATGCCCCTCTGGCTGAGGGAGATCTGCTCCTGAGGTATGCCACCAGTGTTTGGTTACTGACAGACTGACAAGGTCGGCGAACCAGGATCTCCTCGGCCAGTACATCAGGGCCTTTGATCGAGTCCCGCCCTGGTGGTTTATTAGGTCTTGGTGGAGATGTAGTCTGTTAGTATTAAGACGTGAAGTCCTTTGATGTGCTGGCGGAAATGGCACAGGACTAATCTGGTAGCGTCATGTGCATCTGTAGATGAGCACCCCAGCCGTACAGGCTGGTGTCCGTTGTAATGATCAGGTGCTCCAGCTCCTTGAAAAGGGACCCCCTCTTTAGTGCCGCTGATTGCCACCACCCGAGCGATCGAATCACCCATGGAGGAACGCTCACAACCCTCTTTGAGTTGCTGGCTTTGCGTCTTTGAATCGGAAGGAGGAACCACTGAAGGTCCAGTGCATGCAGTCGTGTCCAGGGAACCACTGCAATGCGCGAGATCAGTTTCCCCAACAATTGGGATAGAGTCACGATAGATGCTGACCTGGACGCCCGGACCTGTCACACAAGGGACGTGATGCTGCCACTCGCTCTTGCGAGAGAAATACCTTGCAAGTTCTGGAGTCGATCACCGTGCCGAGATGTTGGATTCTGGAGGTTGGCGTCAGGTGGTTTTTCTCCAGATTGACGAAAAAGCTGTGGTGCCCAAGAAGGAGCCTCTTCAGGAGGAGAAGGAGGCCGGGCAAGCCTTTGGGCCTTTTGGAATTGCTTCTTCAGAGCCCTCTGGCTTCTCTCTGCTAACTTAGCAGAGGCCTAGACATCTTCTTAGGTTTGGGCTGTTTCCCTTTTGGTGGGTGCCCATTACCCTCACCCTTGCCTGCTACGCTTAGAGGTAGTAGGGCCTGCTTGATCCATGTCATCGGCTGAGCTGGAGGATGCCATGCTAGAGGGGGTGAGCCAAAACCAACCAGTTTAACACTGCAGGGCTGTTGTGTGTTGCGAGGAGCAATCAGTCAATTTGAGTCCAAGGTTTATTAGTCTCTGTCTGGAACGAAGTGGGAATTCAAGCAGGACAAAATGGCGCCTTGTGGAAATGTCTGGAGCGCCCATAGATCCGGGCCCAAATTAAAGGAGGGTATAGCCAACACAAACAGCCAAATACCTTGCAGCCACTCGAAATGATGCTTTTGGGGAGGGGGGACCTGCCTGGAGACCTGGAGCAAGGTCCTTTCTGTTAACAACCCCTCCCAGCGGCGATTTGCTTAGGTAGCCAGGCAGTGATGATTCAAACAGTGAAGGAATTTTCGCGTCACTTTAAAAGCTCCAAAATGGTCACCGCACGGCTCAGAGCGGCACTGCAAACTGTTGGCAAAACCGGAGAGCCTTTAGAAGCCTCCGGAAGCTATAAAAGTCCTCCGACAGCATTTTGGGGCCCTCCTGACTACCTACCTGGTTCCAGGCTCGACAGCAGCCGCTAAACGAGCCCCCCACAGTGGTGCCTCAACTGCAAAGATCGCGGAAGGCAACCTCGCTTCAAGATCCTGCTCCGCGTGAAGAAACTGAGGTAAAGAAAATTCTAAACAGCTACTAAGACCTGTGCTACTTCTACAACAAAAATAATAAAGGCTACACTATTTTCAGTTTGGAGAGTCCAACCAGGTATCCAAGGACTGGAGCTCCCCAACTGCATCCTTTTAGGACGACTGAGTTTTTTAAACGAACCCTAACCTAACTCTCCAAGCAGCGCCAAGGAGAATTGAAGGGAACACTTTCATAGCTGGGAAGAATCAAGAATCAGGGCTGGGACAGATCAGGCCAGGAATGGTTGGATCATGGTGATTGTTACCCAACAACAGATGGGGTATGGCAATCTGTTGGGATTGCTATTACTAAGTGATGCAATCACATGACGTCAAGTTTTACAAATGCATTGCTTAGCGATGGAAATTCTAGTCCCAAATGCCATCATAGCATGGCAACGCAAACAATTTTTTTAAAGTTAGGGTAAATGTATGCCATGCCATACAAACCCAAACATATACTTTATTTATGCCCTAATGTTTACACACAATCTATCAATTTGTGTTCTCTCTCTTAATATGATAACAAGTACTGATATGATAAAATCAGAAGTTCAATTTTTCCTTTAATCTTTCATAAACTTCTATAAAATGTTTTATTTGAAAATTAATACTATGCTAGCCATTATCATGTTAGTAATCACAGTAGGAAAAAAGGCTCCAAGAGTTACAACATATTTTAGAAAATAGTTTAAGCTGTGCCTGTTGGGTTCCTTAAGTTGTAAAGATACTATTGATGCATAAGATCACAAATAATTATTATAATCATCTCCTTTCCTAACAGACATCAAAAGATGATTAGGTGTTAATGTTAATAACCACAAATCTTTCCTACTTTAAAAAGGCATTAATAGAAAATACATCTAAGGTTTCCTTAAGATTACTCCTTGTAGTGAAAAAAAAAAGTTGATAATCATGACAGAACATCTATCTATAATATCTTTGGAATCTCATGATAAAAAACCTAGAGAACCCTGTACATGAATAAAATGAATACTGAGAAACTGAAATTACAGCATTTTATCTTCATGGAAGTGTGTACACTTCTGAGAGAGGCTGTTTATTTTCTAATTCTGCACCTGAAGGTTTTAAAAATTAAAATTAAAATTATATAGCAGGATTTAAAGCTTTTAAGCTTTTATAGGTGTTGCAATGGAAAAATAAATGAATGAATGGAAAAAGTACGGTACAATCAAAAGCATGTTAATCTGTTTGCCACATCATGAATCACATCACAGCTCTTAATTGAAACAAAAATTTGAAAGCTTTGAAAGAGGAAAGAGACGCTAGTTGCTTACAACAAAGCTATACAAAACAATGATTTAATGACCTACTACTTATCTGAAAAATAATGGAGCAGAAATTAGAATAAAGTATCTCTAATGTACTAAGTCAAACATTTTATCCCTGTAAATCAAAGATTACAATACTTAAATGCCTTCCTGGTGATTTAGCTTCTACAGTTACAGTGCTGTATTTAATTGCTATTTAAACATCCACATTAGTATTGGCATTTATTTATAGATTTGTATTTGTATGTAGAATGGAAGCGAGTAAATTTGACTCTGAAGAATGTGTTGGTTTCTAGCATTTCTCCTGGAACACTAAATGCAAAGTAAAAGTTAGAACCGGGCAATTTTGTAATGCATGGATTTTAGTTCCCCGAATTCCTCAGCCAATACAGCCTTTGCTAAGAATTCTGGGAGTTGTCTAGTTTGAGAAATGCTGGGTTAGACAGTATTGGATCAGGATTAGGGAGACCCATATTTAAATCCCTACTTAATCATGTAGGTTGTATTTACCTTGGACCAATCACAGTTTCTTAATCTACTCAGGGTTGTGATTAAGAAAGAACTGATGAGGAAAGGAAGGAAAAATAATAATTCACTTTATGCAATTCTTAGATATAAAGATGGGATTAAAATATAAAAACATACAAAATGCACAAAAACAACTCAAAAATATATTATTGTGTTAACAAGAAAATAGCCCTTGGTAATTTAATTCAGACCAGACAATTCATTATGCAGTTTCTTCATAACACCCATAGGCCATATTCCCGTTTCTGCTGTACAGGCAGTCCTCGATTTACAACAGTCCGTTTAGTGAATGTTCAAAATTATAGCGGCACTGAAAAATGTGTCTTATGACCAATTTTCATAGTAATGACCTTTGCAGCGTCCCCATGATCATGTGATCAAAATTCCGATGTTTGCCAACTGTCCCAAGGTCATGTGGTCATCTTTTGTGAACTTCTCACAAAGTCAATGGGGAAGCCAGATTCACTTAATAACTGGGTTACTAATTTATTAACTGCAGTGATTCACTTAACAACAGTGGCAAGAAAGATCGTAAAATGGGACAAAATTTACTTAACAAATATCTCACATAACAACAGCAATTTTGGGCCCAATTGTGGTCATAAATCGAGGACTACCTGTAGTTCAACATATACATAATTGGTAGCAAATAGCAAAATGCTCAACAATGGGAGGGAGTTACCATTGAATTATAGCTTAAGAACAGCAAAATAATATTACAAGCTTTCTTCTCTATCCATTTTTTTTGTCACATGAAAACGCCGAAGAACCATGAAAAGCTTTGAAAACTCCCTTCATGACAGGATTGAAATTTCTGAAGAAAGCAACAATCTACTGATGTGTTTGCATTAAAAGCTTGAAAATATTTTCTTAGATGGAGCAGAAGCACCCAAATCCATTAGCGCATTTCTGCTAGTTTTTGTTGGCATTGTCTTTCTCAGATTACCAAATGACATTATGCATCTTGAATGCTCAGAAAATACTAGGACAAATTCCATTAAGTCATAGTATGTTGAACAAACAGACTAAACTGAGGCCAATCTCTCTAACTATTTTGAAGCATGCCATTCAATTGCTTTTATTAATGGTAGCATTGAAGGTAAACACACTGAATATTACTCTCAATTACTGAGCCAATGATCTGCTTTCTCCATCTGAACAGTCGAGTGCAAAAGAAGTATATGGCTCAGCACCCCTCTATGGGAAAGATGGGCAGTTTTTAAATTTGATAAATAAATAAAATGAAATGTCAAAATGTCGATTCAAATCCATCTCCTGCAGTATAGTATCTCCTGAGCCTGAGGGAGAGGTCAAGCATGTTGCCAGCCTCAAGTCACAAAATATCTAAGTCCAGCCCACTTTGAATTCCACTGGCCCTTATCTACCGCCAATTTGCCTTAACTGTTAGTAATTCGGATTCTTGTAGAGAGTGCTAGCATGCACTAAATCTGTATTCATCTGAACCATTTTGGCTCCTGATTTCCTGTGCTTGACGGCTCCTACCATATCATACCCCTCATGCCAAAGGAACACTTTAAAAAAAAAGGTTCCCCCTCAGTGGTGGGAGTCAATTTTTTTTACTACCGTTCTGTGGGCGTGGCTTGGTGAGAGTGGTGTGGCTTGGTGGGCGTAGCAGGGGAAAGATACCATAAAATCTCCATTCCCTCCCCACTCCAGGGGAAGGTTACTGCAAAATCCTCATTCCCTCCTGATCAGCTGGGGCTCGGGAGGCAGAGATTAGATGGGGGCGGGGCCAGTTAGAGGTGGTATTTGCAAGTTCTCTGAACTACTCAAAATTTCCACTACCGGTTCTCCAGAACTGGTCAAAACTTACTGAATACCACCTCTGTTCCTCCTCCCCATTTTAAAAGAAGGTCTCCCGAGAACTACGTTGGTAAAACAAGAAAGTTAAAAGTTTATAGGACACTTGTTTGTACCTTCGTTATCAAAACAAATGAGCTTTAATCTGGTAAGATGAGAAAGTGTCTAAGTGCTACGCTCTTTCATCTTGAATTTGAAGCCCCTCTCATAGTTGTGATAGTTGGGTCAACAGAGAGTTGTACAACCAGACAAAAGGTTTAGGGCAAAATGGGATATTTTTTCCTCCTCATTTTTCTATTTTCTTTCTTTTATACTTTCTCTAAGGCTGTCAAACAGGGATAGTCGGCTCTGTCTTCCACTACTGAAAGAAATCAGATCCCCAAGGTATCACCTGGAACTCAATATAACATAAAATCAATTCTGCCTTACTTATGTAGTTGTTTAACATATTGCACTTCCTTTTAAAACAACAATTTCCAAACAACCTGAAAATATGAAGCCCAGTGCTAGAACTAATTATGTGAAATCTATACAGATTTAAATAAATCACAGTAGAAAATCACAGCAAAAGGTTCCCCAAAAAAATCAACTTAAATAATCAACAACATTAACAGTCTGTGAAATGGAGAGACTGAAAATGACTGACAACACTCAAAAGCAGGGACTTTCCCTCAAGAGCACCATGACTGAAAAGGCATTCATGCAGTTCACAACCAGTACACCAGTGACACAAAGATGCCTCTGCCCCAAAACTTAAATGGCAGAACAAGTATGTACTGGGAGGAAGCAAATCAGTTCAGTTCAACACAAACGGATGCCATCTACTGCCAAGGCCTAGGTTTGCAGCAGAATCATGATTGTTGCCCATTTCTATTCAATTAGAAATACAGAGGCAATTTTGAGGAGCTTAAAATTTAGACCAAGCAGAAACTGGGATAAAAACTAGTGGCAGAAACATTAACAATCTGAGATACAAGGACGTCACCATCTTACTGGCAGAAAATGGAAGAGGATATGAAACTGCTTATCCTGGAACTCAATGCAAAATGTAAAACGAAAGTTTAAAAGAAAAAGCTAAATCAAAACTAAACATCAGGAAGACCAAAGTAATCTAAACAGCTGAAAACAGTGATGTAAAGATAAAAGTTGACAATGAAGAAATCTTATCAGTTCTAGACTCCTCTGCCCCACTCCCAGTTCCAAAATCAATTGACCTGGAGATACTGGATCCAAAATTAAATGTAGAATAGCACTTGGCTGGACAGCAATGATTATCATGGAGAAAATTTAGTAAATTAAGCACATCAGCTCTAATACTAGACATGGAAAAAAATCTACTGTTTTTCCTATAATTGCCTATAAATGTGAAAACTGGACAAATTAAAAAAGGCAGATAAAAGAAAACTTCTATAGTTTTGGAAGCTGTTCCCAGCACACCATTGACAGCAAATATAGCAAATGAGATTTTACACTGCATTATATCAGAAATATCACTGGACACTAAGATAGCAAAGAAAATGCTGTCTTATTTTGGTCTGTCGTGAGATCAAATTCCTTAGAAAAAGCAGTTATGCTAGGAACAGTTGAGGATGCTATTAAATGAGGCCAGCAAAGAACACAATGGATAGATAATATTAAGCAAGGTACTGGTTTAAGTCATAAAACACTGGAAAGAATAGAGGAAGTTAATAGAGGAAGTTAAGTCTCCGAAAATCAGATGTGACCGAGCAGATACAGATAGACTGGTTCCCAAGACCAAAGTCTATTGTGAAACCATAAATTATTAAATGACTATTTAAGAGAGGACTATTTGCTTAGAGGAGGACAGCACAACCCACGTTTTTTGGAAGCAACAGTAGCACAAATTCAGCCCTGTATAATCTGCATTTGGAAGGGAGCCATGGAAATTTGAAGGAGGAAAAAGGAGGGCAAAACTTTCCCCTCTCTTTGTTCTGATTTTTCTCTGTCTTGAGATGCTTCTCTTATTATTTTTATATATATATATAAATATCAGCACAAATATAACACACACACACACACACACACACACACACACACACAATATTTAAATCAATGGAACAGATACATTGTGAAGAACCACTGATCTTCTATTCTTGTTGTTATGATTAAAATGAATGTAAATCCAGTTCAAAATCTTGGTGCTCCATTCCCCAAACAACTATGAAGGACTGCAATAAAAGGATTTGTAAAAGAAACTGTAAATAAAATCTAAAGAAAGAGAGGAAAGAAGAAGGTGCTGGTAAGCATTATTCTGAACTCCTTAATTCTTGATGAAATGAATGAGGTCAAGATATGAAAGCTTCTAAATAATAACAAAGTGATTTTCACTGTCAGAAAGGAAGCCAGGAGGGAAATCTGTTTCTCACTTTAGAGCCTATCTAGAGGCTATTAGTTTTAGTTTAAACGAAATACTTCGTTTTCCTTTTTGTAATCCACAGTAAATTTCACAGAATAGTATTTGCACTGTTTATTTTTTTAAAATTAGCTAAAACTCTTAACAGTTTAATGACTATTCATGCAAAAGACTTTCTCCCCCTCACTCTGATTAAAGCCATCTGCTCATCAAATTATAATCCTTAATTCGGGGAAAACATTATGCTATTTTCAAACTACAGTGTTTGTTATACATAACTCATTTGTTTTTATTTATCATAAGAGCAAGCAGCCCTTTTGCAGCTAAAGTTGCTTTTTAATCACTTTTTTTGGTGATTGATTAATTTACAGTTGGGGGGGAGGGGAGGAAATTACAGATTATTTTTCCCTTGGGAAAAAAATGTTTTTTTAATCTGAATTTTTGTGTAATGTGTATGATCAATGCAATTGTTAATTTTCATTGTGTATTGACCCTAAACCTGCATCTTTTACTAATTTTCAGTAGCACAATATCAAAGGGGCATTGATTACACACCTAATTTGTGTAATTCCTGTGTCCAGCAACAAACAGGCAGATGTGCCATCGTTCTCTTGAAAGTTATCTGGATATGTACCAGAAATGATTCCCCCCTCTTTTTTTTTTACAACTGCATGATTAATATATATTTTTTTAAAAGCTGAATAGAAATAGATGAACCTGGGCACATCGATTACCCATTATATTCAAGGAAACAGAGATATGCAGTACCAAAGTTGGCAGGAACTAAACTGTGCTGGCTTGGGACCATGTATTATGTCACAGTTTTAGGATTAACATTGGACTCCTCCTCTACTCACACTTTGTGTCAACGAATGAAGAGCAGCCACACCAGAGGTGGCTTCCTACCAGTTTGCACCTATTCGGTAGAACCGGTTCGTCAAATCTACCGAACCGGTTAGAAGAGGTTCCACCAATGGACCTGGAAAGTAGGCCACACCTACAGAAGAGGTTCCAAAAATTTTTGAAAACCACCACTGAGCCACACTCTGGCTTTCTCTGCATTACAAAGCCATTCTGTCCACAAAGGCAATTCAGGAAGGACCAAGGTTTCATAGGCATCAGCAGTGTTGAGGGAGGAAGTAGTCTTTCCGTGACATCATCTAGTAATCTGAATGAATTCCAGGAACCATTCTGGACTGGAAATAGCTGTAAACTATTTCCTACCCATACAACAGAAAAGCTTATCCTTCAAAAGATACATATATAAGGTTCCTCGTGTCAAGACAACACAGCACTCAAGAGAGATAACACCAATGTATGTTCCACCTTGGCACAAGCCTTTAGGGGTAAAGAAACGTTTTACTCTATTATGAAGTGGAAAAAGGATCACCACAGAAATAAAATATAAAGGAGAACTCTGTGCATCCATTGTTACCATCTGCCATGCTGGATCATATGCCTGAAAATGAAAAGTGGACGTTTTTCTAAACATTCAGAGACCTTCTTTGTGTCGCTTATGAAAACAGTCACTGCTATACACATGTGAGACTGCAGCATTGCTAAAAACTGCCTCGGGGGTTACACTGAGTTCTGACTTATTAATTAACTGCTTTGTTAAATAAAACAATTTGCAGTTATGTTATTGCATTAGTAAACACAAGGAATTTACATTGTTCCTGCCAAGATCAATGTACGTTAATCTAAACCTCTGATGTTAAACAGATTCTATTTCTGTCTGAGATAGTGAAAACCAAGCACAACACTTTCATCCTCGCCCCACCTCCCTAACAGGAGTAGAATATGAATAACATGCCAGAAACCATTTGACATTCTCCAGAAATACTACTTATTTTTATGAATCTGATGAAAACAGTTACATTACCTAGCCTAGGTACATGCATACATGCCATCACAATCGAATGCTATTTAATCAACTTTTAAATTACATCATCTTTAATACATTTCTCCCTAAAGCATCTAGACCATTGCACAACATCAAACCTATATTATGACAATGTAATAGTCAAATTTCAGCAAGATATGTTGGGAAAAATATTTGTTTTTTTTTAAAAAAACATTTTCAATAGTGTGTTTCCAAATTCAGCTTTTAAATTTAATTGGCAAATGTATACCTTTCAACTCTCCTCTCAGCTTTTTTTTTTTATTTCATGCCTAGAAGCATATTCTAAGATATGTTTAATTATATTCACTTAATGCTTTGGAAATACATAAACATGCTATGTATTAGAAAAAAAAGAAATAAGTACACTTAGAATACAGAAATTTAAACTCTCCAAACAGAAGTGATTACATTTATATTCTGCTCTTTAGACTCGGGAGGATGTTGCAGCATCATAGTCTTTAAAATCATATTCTTCAATACAGCCAGCTAAGAGGTGAATATTTGTACAGGTATTAATGTAAAATATTCTAAGTAAGCCATGGAAAGATACATGCTTGGCATTAATAGCAATAGCAATAGCAGTTAGACTTATATACCGCTTCATAGGGCTTTCAGCCCTCTCTAAGCGGTTTACAGAGTCAGCATATCGCCCCCACAGTCTGGGTCCTCATTTCACCCACCTCGGAAGGATGGAAGGCTGAGTCAACTTTGAGCCGGTGAGATTAGAACCGCTGAACTGCAGATAACAGTCAGCTGAAGTGGCCTGCAGTACTGCACCCTAACCACTGCGCCATGAAATGGAAATGGGCTGGTCACATAGCAAGAACAACTGAGGACAGGTGGACTAAGGCAGTCATAGAATAGATCCCACTTGATAAAAATTGCCCACGAAAGAGATCTAAAACAAGATGGATCAACAACATCAGCAATTGGCAGGCGCAATTGGCAAAAGGTAGCTCAGGATCGTATAGGTTGGAAACATGAGAAAGAGGCCTTCATCCTACAGTGGATAGTTAAAATGATGATTCTAAGTCATCAGTAACCAGACAAATCTCGGCCATATGGGATTTCTCCTGCCTAATTGTTGTAGTTGTAAGAATCCTGGAAAGTGATAAATTTTAAACAACCCCAGAGAGTTTGCATCAATTATATTTCTAAAAGATTGAGAAATTTTAATTTAGAGATTAAACACTACATGCAGCATAATGAAATGATAGGGACCCATTTGACAACCTGGTATTTAAGACAGGCAGACAGTATGGCTAAAAAATTGTTACTGACAACAAATTTTTCCACAGTAATATATAAGTTTATCTAACAACTATAATTATATTATTGCTGGAAGATATTTTAATTCTGGGTTTTTAATAGCTAAAAGTATCTTCCGGTAGTGTCAGTAGTTGTTAACAGCTACCACCATCTATCAACATTGTAAATGAAGAGCAAAGTGAATAGAGACTTTTAAGCCAAAATAGGTTTATACACCACTGCAGTTTTAGCTTAAGAAATTTGGTACAGTCAATAATGTGAATTAAAATTGACAGCACCAAATCTAACTCATGCACAAACTGTTTTCCATCTCTCAGATAGGAACAGGAAGTGATGCCAACGTGGTTGAAGAGAATATACATTTCGAAAAGGTTATTGGAGGAAGTAAATTTAAAAAGTATTATTTTCATTCAGAGCCAAATGTACAAATATCATGATGAGACTAAAGAGCGAGTGTTCCACACAATATGTAATGCACAATATGATAATGTGAGCAGAACAAGATTCACTTTAGTCTGAACCGTGGCAAAATATTTTAAGCATTTCTATTCCTGGTGTACTGCTTTCCAGGCAGGAATTTCTATACTTTTAAAAATCCATTATCTTCAGGGACAGTATTTTCCTCTTAAGATCTTTTTACTTTTCTTACTTCGAAGTAAAAATCATCTGCAGATCTTGACATGTTTGCAGTTCGGTTGGAAAGACACAGAAGAGAAAAATGGGAAATGATAAAGAGGGCAGAGGGTTAAAAATATTTGGTGAGTGGTAACTAATCCTATTTTCTTTAACGCTGACATTCAGTAGGGCAGCTAAAGAAGACCACTAATAAACGCAGCAGTTTCTGCAGACTTGGCTACAGTGAAAAGTAGTTTTAAAAAGGCAAAACCATTTTTAGCATCCGCTCCACATTAGATGTGTTTGCATGAACTCTGCCTGAATGAACAGTAAATTGGAACATATTTAAAAGCAGTGACAATGATGAATGCAAGGGCAAAGAGCACTCCATAGCCATTGGTGAGTCTTCCTCAACCCCAATCAACAAAAGCAGGAGGAGGAAATTGGCAATGGAAAGGCCAAATTTCCTGCTGGCCATGCAACATGAAAAGCAACGAATCTTTCAAAGAAAGTGTAAGGGAAAAGTGAATAACTTCACATTATTGTACTATTATAGAAGGAGACAGGGCTGTGATTGTTTTTTGCACTCAGCTCTGATTCACTTAAGTAAAGCACTGCCAGGGAGGGCTAAACTGCTTAAGTTCTTCTTTTGTTGCATCTTGTTGGAGTCTGTTTTAACCACACAAGCCATTCACACATCCTTTACATTTCTCTCTTGCTGCTAAGGCAATTATGTTTCAATTGCATCATAAAAGATGCTGTTTTGTGACTTAACAATAGACTTAACAATAAAAGCAAAGGACAGAATTAAGTCGCCACCACTCCCAACAGCTTTCCCCAACCTGGTGGCTCTATGCCGTCTTGAGAACTGCATCCCAGCACATCTAAAAAATCTTCTAACACATTTATTGGAAGTTACTCCATAAAAGCTTGGTTTTGAAGCACATTTCCTAAAAAAGTAACTAAGGGGCATTTTAAAAAAAATCCCATTATGAAACTGGCAGCAATGAATCTGAAGCTGAAGGAAAGCATTAGCCATCACTAGGGCAGGAGTTAGTTATTAGATTTGCTTTTCTTTTTATATTTATGTGAAGAAGGGGGAAGGACTGAAGGAAACTAAAAACTGGAATTTGCCCTGTCTCTCTCTCTCCTTCCCCATTTTGACGAATTTCTGTGTTAAACGTGGCTTAACAAGGAAACATGGATTCAAAATGTAATTGCTATCGCTGAATGAATCATGCCAACTTTCCTCAACTTTCTGTTCTGTACTCATGATTCTTGTACTGCTTTTTAAAGTTATTTTGACCCATGATTCTACTCGTTCCAACCAGAATTAATGGTTCCATCCTAATGAATATGAATCTTTTTTTTTAACTCAAAGACTGGATTCATTTCTTTTTCTGGGTGAAGTATCAGGGATGTTCTCGAAAAATTGCTCCATCTCTTCCCAATCCTAGTCAAGCTAGAAATGTCATTGTGTTGTTTAGAGAATAGTACTTGCAGATACACATATATGGATTTTCTGTAAGTCTCAGTTCATTACGAATTATTGGCTTTTTTTTTAGGTTTTTTTTTTTTTTTTAGGTTTTATTAAACACTTATAGGCCGCCCTTTTCCCTGAGGGGACTCAGGGAGGCTTACAATAATGAGGGAGGGGAGTGCAAGACAAGACATAAAAGAAAATGTGAATAAAAATAAATAACAATAAAAGCACAACATTCACTCGGCATTCGGGCAGGGAGAGAGTAAGGTCCTATCCCCAGGCCTGACGGGATAGCCAGATCTTAAGGGCCGTGCGGAAGGCCTGGACGGTGGTGAGGGTGCGGATCTCCACGGGGAGATTGTTCCATAGCATCGGAGCTGCAACTGAGAAGGCTCTCCTCCGCGTAGTCGCCAGTCGGCACTGACTGGCGGATGGAATTCGGAGGAGGCCTACCCTGTGCGACCTGATGGGACGCAGGGAGGTAATTGGCAGAAGGCGGTCTCTCAAATAGTCAGACCCACTACCATGGAGCGCTTTGTGGATAGTAAGTAGGACCTTGAAGTGCACCCGGAGATCAACAGGTAGCCAGCGCAGCTCACGGAGGATCGGTGTTATGTGGGCGAACCGCGGTGCGCCCACGATCACTCGCGCGGCTGCATTCTGGACTAGCTGAAGTCGCCGGATGCTCTTCAAGGGCAGTCCCATGTAGAGCACATTGCAGTATTCCAGCCTAGAGAGCACAAGGGCTCGAGTGACTGTTGTGAGGGCCTCCCGGTTCAGGTAGGGCCGCAACTGGCGCACCAGGCGAACCTGGGCAAATGCCCCCCTGGTCACAGCTGACAAGTGATGGTCAAAATTCAGCTGTGGGTCCAGGAGGACTCCCAAGTTGCGGACCCTGTCTGAGGGGTATAAATTTTGCCCCCCCAGACTGATTGATGGAACATTAGCCAAATTGTTGGGAGGAAAACACAACAGCCACTCGGTCTTTTCCGGGTTGAGTACCAGTTTGTTAGCCCTCATCCAGTCTTTAACAGCCTCAAGGCCCCGGTTCATCACGTCCACCGCTTCATTGAGTTGGCACGGGGCGGACAGATACAACTGTGTATCGTCCGCGTATTGATGGTATTTTATCCCGTGCCTCCGAATGATCTCGCCCAGCGGTTTCATGTATATGTTGAATAGTAGGGGGGATAAGACCGAGCCCTGCGGCACCCCATAAGTTAGGGGCCTCGGGGACGATCTCTGCCCCCCCACCAACACCGACTGCGACCTGTCCGAGAGGTAGGAGGAGAACCACTGCAAAACAGTGCCGCCCACCCCCACCTCCCGCAGTCGTCGCAGAAGGATACCATGGTCGATGGTATCGAAAGCCGCTGAGAGGTCAAGGAGAACCAGGATGGACGCATGGCCTCCATCTCTGGCTCTCCAGAGATCATCGGTCAATGCGACCAAAGCGGTTTCTGTGCTGTAACCGGGCCTGAAGCCGGACTGGAAGGGGTCAAGATAGTTAGCTTCCTTCAAGGTACGCTGAAGCTGGAAGGCCACCACCTTCTCAACAACCTTCCCCACAAAGGGGAGGTTGGAGACTGGACGGTAGTTATTAAGAACTGCTGGATCCAAAGACGGTTTCTTCAGGAGGGGCTTCACCACCGCCGCCTTAAGCGCGGTGGGGAAGTACCCCTCCCGAAGAGAGGCGGTAACAACCGCCTGGATCCAGCCTCGTGTCACCTCACTGCTGTTGGCAATCAGCCAGGAGGGACACGGGTCCAGTATACAGGTGGAGGCACTCACAGCTCGCATAGCCTTGTCCACATCCCCGGAGGCAACATCCTGAAACTCAACCCAGAGATGGTCTGCCAGATCATTCCCTTGTGTCTCGGCTGGATCTGCAGGAGTGGAGTCCAGGTCCGATCGAAACCGAGCAACTTTGTCCGCCAAGAACTGAACATACTCCTCAGCCTTACCCTGTAGGGGGTTCCCCGTCTCCCTCCTATTTAGGAGGGAGCGGGTTATCCTAAACAGGGCGGCTGGGCGGGACTCGGCGGACGCTACCAAGGAGGCAATGTGTGATCTTTTGGCTGTTCTTAACGCCCGAATGTACTCCTTGGTGCATGCTGTCAACAGTGCTCGGTTCGACTCGGACCTATCGGACCTCCACAGGTGCTCTAGGCGTCTCCTCCGGCGCTTTATCTCGCGGAGCTCCTCGGTGAACCAAGGAGGCCTCCGCGAGCCGCTGACCCGGAGGGGCCGTAGTGGCGCAATCCGGTCCAGAGACCCTGATGCTGCCGAGTGCCAGGCCGCAGCAAGAGTCTCCGCCGAACTGTGGGCGAGAGCATCTGGAATAACCCCAAGCTCCGTCTGGAACCTAACAGGGTCCATAAGTCGCCTGGGGCAGAACCACCTGGTCGGTTCCTCCTCCCTATGGTGAGGGTTTGGCCTCCGGAAGTCTAGCCTCAGTAGGCAGTGGTCTGACCACGACAGGGGAATGGTCTCATTTCCCCTCAGACCAAGATCATAACTCCACTGCTCCGAGAGGAATACGAGGTCGAGTGTGTGTCCCGCTGAGTGGGTAGGGCCTCGGATTACCTGGGTCAAGCCCATGGCTGTCATGGAAGCCATGAACTCCTGCGCTCCATCAGAGTGTTCACCGAGTGAAGGCAAATTGAAGTCCCCCAGAACCATTAGCCTAGGGAACTCAATTGCTAGCTCGGCTACTGACTCGAGGAGCGGGGGGAGGGCTGCTGCAACGCAGTTGGGAGGCAGGTACGTTAGCAGCAAGCCCACTTGACCCTTGAGGTCCAACTTCACTAGTAGGGACTCACACCCGGCAAGCTCCGGAGCAGGGATCCTACGAGGTGCTAAAGACTCCCGGACTACAATAGCCACACCGCCACCCCTTCCCTGGGCTCTCGGCTGATGAAGCACCTGAAATCCGTCTGGGCACATCTCTACGAGGGGGACTCCTCCCTCCGTGCCCAGCCATGTCTCAGTAATACATGCCAGGTCTGCCCCCTCATCTAAAATCAAGTCCTGGACGAGGGGAGCCTTGTGAACAACAGACCTGGCATTTAGCGACAGCAGCCTGAGACCAGGGTCCTGATTGCTCACGCCATCTGACCTTGGAGTGGGACTCATAGGGCCGGAAGGAGGGATCTCTGTGATGTAGCAAACCCTCCTTCCCCGGTAATGGCCAGCCCTAAAGTCCCCGCCATATCTGCCTCTCCCTGTTAAGACCGCAATGCTCCGACCCTCTCCTGTGGACATAGTCCCCCCGACCACCCCGGTGACCCCCGCAAACCCCGGCAGGCCCTCCGAATCAATCATACCCAAGCTCTCACACAAGCAGTCCTCACGAAGTAATTAAAAACACAAATTACAACGATAATAATAAAAGTGAGGTCATTCACACCATCCCAGACAATCCCATGCACTCAACATACCAATTTAAAATTAAAATTGAAAAATTAAAAATTGCGCAAGTTGGCAAGTCCGTGCTAAGTTTGTGGTAGTCCAAGGTGTCTTCCACCCTCTCCTAGGGGGGGAGGGGGGGAGAGGTACTCCACTCCTCTCCCTTCCTATGGCAATTAATTGGCAAGGTGGTTAAAAGCCCAGTTCCAATCCACTGAAGGTATATAGAGGGGGGAGGATGGTGCCTCCCTCCCTCTGGCAAGATTGAAAAGTCCCAGGAGTCTAGATAGCCAATAGACAGAGGATGCCTGAGGCAGAGCTGGCATTTGTGAATAAGCTAGCCAAGAGCACCCATAAGAATTATTCTTGTTGAATTTGGAAAATTGCAGTTGACAATGGAGAAGACAGGAAGAGACTGTATCTGAGAATAGGCATAGACAATAAACAAAATAAACACACACTCACACACACACACACACACCAGTGAACTCTAGGGAAAGAGAGAAATTGCTAAATAAGATTTCCAGTGAGTAAATACTGGAACGGTACCATCACAAACAGGCGGTTATAATTTTGGTCACAGGAAAATAATACAATGTAAATAATCAAATTATGTGAATCATTAGTAAACACAGATTTTCATTCAACTTCACGGGAGACTTGAACATTACATATTTTTCTTACCTCTTTCTTTCCTGCCCCAGATTCAATACTACAGGTAGTCCTTGACTTAAAAGCATTTGTTTGGTAATCGTTCAAAGTTACAATGGCACTTAAAAAAAATACTTATGGGCGTTTTTCACACCTACAACCATTACAGCATCCCTGTGGTCACATGATCAAAATTCAGATGCTTGATAACTGGCTCATATTTATGATGGTTGCAGTGTCCTGATCACCTTTGGCAACTTTCTGACAAGCAAAATCAATGGGGAAGTTAGATTCACTTCACAGCAGTGTGACTAAATTATCAATTGTAGTGATTCACTTAACAAGTGGCAAGACAGGTTGTAAAATGGGGCAAAACTCATTTAACAACTATCTTGCTTAGCAATGGAATCTTGGACTACATTGTGGTCGTAAGTCAAGGAACTTATTCAACTTCGCTATACAGACCACCAGTCTTGATTCTAATTTCAAACAGTAATAGCTAAGTCTTGCTGTCCTAATCCAGAGATTCTAACCAAATCCTTACATGGTTAAGATTAAGAGACAGTAAAGTATCATGTCTCCTTGCCAACATATTTCACACCACTGTTCCTTATAGTGACTGCATCTTTCTGCCTAATGGAACGTCATTATGTTTAAACATTATGTTTAAGAGCCGAGGTGGCGCAGTGGTTAGGGTGCAGTACTGCAGGCCACTTTAGCTGACTGTGATCTGCAGTTCAGCAGTTCAAATCTCACCGGCTCAAGGTCGACTCAGCCTTCCATCCTTCCGAGGTGGGTGAAATGAGGATCCAGACTGTGGGGGCAAGTTGCTGACTCAATTTGCTAAAAAAATTTGTAAACCGCTTAGAGAGGGCTGAAAGCCCTATGAAGCGGTATATAAGTCTAATAAATAAATAAATAAATAAATAAGTAAATAAATAAATAAATAAATAAATACCCATTTTTTGCAAGGGGAGTGGGAGTGTCTTCCAAAATAGATATATTAGTTATTTGCAAAACAACAAATCTATTTGAAAATTTTTAAAAAATAATGCAACCTCTCCAAGCAGTAACATCACTGAACACCCCTCTCCATTTGTAAAACATTTTTTTTTAAAAAATTGCAACCCAGATTGTTGTTTTTTTTAAAAAATTGACAACCGGCTTATTTTGGAGCAAAAATAATAAGGCTGGAACTGCAGCATTTTGTAATTTTTTTTAAAGATTATTCAACTCCAATGGTGACCCACACTGTGATGCTTCTAGACTTTTATAAAAATTAGAAAAATAAAAGCAGTATTCTTTATTTTCTCACAAATAAAAAGCAAACAGGAAAATATATTTTATGATGCCTGCCTGCTATATGATGAATCCTGATCTGAAAGAAAAATACATTGCTTGACTACAAATAGTTTGTATGCATATGATTGCTTAAAATTAATACAGTAAATCAAGTGAAATGATTTGAAGCCCTTTAAAAACCCCTAATGCAGTTACAAGGCTAGCTTCAATAAACATTGAGAACATTCCAGGTTTAGATGAAAAGGTACACATAAAACAACAATAAGATCAAAATTCAGAATACATGCATCTACTCTAATAGTATAGGCTGAATTATGACCATCTCCAGATGACCGCACAAGTGGATCAATGAACCTTTCTAGTCCTCTTGGCCATTTTATACAAAACGGCATTAATTTTTTTAAAAAAAAGCCTTTCAAAATGTACTTCTTGTAACACCAAATTACCTTTTGACCACACAAGTGGAAAATAATTGGGGAAGGAAAAAAAACAACCCACCACTCCAATCTAAATTGGGTTTAAAAGCAGATGGTGAACTTTAAATAACCACATTTTAAAAGGCAGGCAGAAAGGTTCTCTCCTTAGTGAGTCACAACTGGAAACAAAACGTTATCTTGTAGGTTTTGATGAGGAAGAGGTTAAGAGATAAAGTGAAAAGGAAAAGGAGAGAAAAAGGTTATGCACATGAAATACAGTCCGTTTAAGAGACTGTAGGGGGAGGGAGGGATAGTCTTGCTCAGTTTTTCCTTTATGGTATAGGCCCTGGAATAAGAGGGATTAAATTTCACTGCATCCCATTTCACCAGGATCCAGAAAGAGAAGGGCTTTATTGACCATTTAAGTTAAGTTCCCCTGTATTTTAATTGGAAACAAAAAGAGCACATATCCCGCTTCTCTTCTACACTGCTGCTTTCAAACCTGAATATGTAATGAAGTGCATAAAAAGCCTTAATATCGTCAGATCGAAGGTGGGAGGCCGGGTGAGGGAGAGGCAAGGTGAAATTCAGTGCTCAACACAGCACAATAAGTCGGGGGAGGAGACGGGAGTGGGAAGAATTAATGTCTAACTTCTGCAAAAATGGGGTCTCCAACCCACTGCAAGACTTTCAGAAACCAACAGAAAGTTAAAACGCATATGCCCTGCTTTCAAGCTGTATAGACTGATTACATTTAGTTTAGCCCAAGTAGTAAGAGGATAACAAGGGGGGGAAGGCTGTCATTAACTAATCTGCTTATAAAGCATGTGTGCACATGTTCGTGTGTAAGGGGAGAAATTCACATAAGCGTTAAGAGGAGCATGCGGTGAAATCCACCAAGAATAGATTTATTTCAGAAACAGAAGTTGGCAGGTTCCATTTTGACACAAAAATAGGCTTCATCGTTTTGCTGATAGAAAAGACTTAAGTGAGAACGCTGTCAAGCATAGCTTTAAGTCAAAAGCCACAGATACGGAGGATACCAGGTCTCAAAACAATTCCTTTACTCAGAGGTTTGCTTAAAGCAATAGTAACTGCCAGCTGAGACACCTTCTGCAGACCGTCTTCTCTCCTAGTAGCAACTGCATTGCAAACAATAGGTATATAAATCAGAAACTGGAAGAGATACAAGAAGAAGGGGGAAATAAGGGAGGAAAATGGCATTTGCTTCAAACATTCTGCCAGATATTTTAAATATGATAAACTATCTTTTCTATCAGGCAAAAATGATACATTCAGTTAACCAAAGTGAGTATATGGATAGATTTGTCACTTTGTAGAGTCTTTACTGAGTCTCAAACAGCCTTTGCCAAGTTTCTGGCACAATGCGGCTTACACAATCCAGCACAACGAACAATTTCTTCACAAAGCTTTTACCTTACATCTATGTTTTTTTTAGAAGTGCTAGTTATACATGAAGTTACCAAGGCAAGATTCAAGTGATTAGGACATCACTGTAATTTATGACAGTATCTTCAAATAATATTGATCTTCTTCGTCAAACTTTAAGCTGGCTGAGCTGAGCAATTACAGATTCCTGTCTGTTACATCATCATTGATAGCAGCATTCAAATGGTTTATACTAAGCTTCTTTTGTGGCGGTGTGTACATGTATTGAACAAAGCAGTATTAAAATAACTTTTAATGACCTACATAGAAAATATACAAAATTGTCCTTGAAGAGCGTCTGGAAGCTTCAACTGATGCAGCTTGCAGCAGCTACGTATGCTTCTAAAATGGTTCATGCCACACCTTTGCTCCGTGAGTCGCACTGGCTACCAGTTTGCTTACTGGTCCAACTCAAAGGTGCTATTTTTAACCTTTAAAGTCCTTCATAGTACAGGACTGGGTTTTCTGAGGGAGTGCCTCTCCCCGATTACATTTGCCTGTACTATTGGATCTGGCATGCTATAGACCCCTTATCTTCTAGGGCAGGGGGGTCAAACTCAAGGCCCAGGGGCCGGATCCGGCCCATGGGGTGCTTAGATCTGGCCCTTGAGGCCGCCCTAGAAACAGCAAAGTACCAGCCCGTGGTGCCTCTGTCAGCAAAAAGAGAGCTTGGGCCGCATATGGCCCTCCCGGGCTCCATTTTCAGCCACAACGGCCTCCTTCTGCTCTTTGCCAATGAAAACAGAGCTCGGAGGAGGGCAGAGGGCAACAGAAGGCTGCGACGGCTCAAAACAGAACTTGGGAGCCCATTTTCGCTGGCAGAGCAATCAGGCCAGCAGACATCCCTAATATGAGTGACATGAAGCTGACTATGCGCACCCTGACAACGCCCACCCATCCACCCACCCTCAAGGTCAAACACAACCCTAATGCAGCCTTCAATGAAATCGAGTTTGACACCCCTGTGCTAGGCACTTACACTTAGGGAGTGCCAGGAGATGGGCCTTCCCTACATTGATACCCATTTTATGGAATATTCTTTCTCCAGATGTGAGAAAGCTACATTCCTGTCAGGGGTGGGTTTCTCGCCCCGTTCCAACCGGTTCGGCGGCGTCCTCGTGTACGCACGCAGTGCACGCATGCGTACTAGCGTCTGTGCGATGCTCCAGCTGCTCCTGGAGGATCGCGCAGGTGCTGTATGCGTCCTGCGCATGCGTGGAAGCGCAGAACTCGTCAAAACCGGGTAAGAAACGGGGGCGGGCGGGTGGACCCTTCAGCGTTCCCGGAAGTTACTTACTTCCGGGTTCGCAGACCAACCGGTTTGCGGGGACCGCCGCAAACCGCCTGAAACCCACCCCTGATTCCTGTTAACATTCTGGAAGTCCCTCAAGCTCTGACTATGTCATCAGGCCTGGGTGTGTATAGAGATTCTCAGCCATCCCAAGGTCATGGTTGTCCCAAAGGTGCTTTATTAAGAGGCAACTGGGCTCCTTTGTTTTTCATTGAAGACATTTTCCTTCTTATCCAAGTTTCTTCGATTCATGAAGAACTTCTTCAAGGAAAAACAAATAAAGTCCTGTTGCGCATCTGTATTAATTTGATAAGTAAAACAAAGTTAATATTAATATTACTAAATATTGTATTCTCCATGAATATACAATCTGTAGTTGTAGGCTCTTAATCCAAGTTTCAAGCATTATGCTATTGTTTACAACTACAAACTATAGAGCTTACCCAAAGAATTTCACTGACTAAAGAACTTACAGCTACATATACATACTTTTTCAGAACACATAGTTCTTTTTTTTTATTCCTGAAATTTACAACCAAGACATTAACAATTAGGGTTTCTACCCACAGAAAAATGGAAATGATAGCACTTACATAGCAAACTGCCAAAAGGATATACATTACCAACAACTATCATTAGCATGTTCTTTTCAAGACTTACCGTACTTAATCCAAAAGCTCCTAACTGAACTCCGATCAAAGTCACAAGAGGAAAAAATCAGATGCTTTAAGCTACCATTTTAAAAATTCATTGTACATTTTTAATTAATGATTAAGAAACATTTTATCTCATTTTACTTAATCCTCTTCATATATCCTAAAGTTAACATCAAAAGTCCTCCTGTAGAAAATGTTTAATGAACAAGAGCCCAAAATGCATCTACCATATGCTTTTTTATTATTTATAAGCGTAAAAATAAAACTGAATCATAATTATAAATGGGTTAATTTAGCTGCCATTGCAAAATTAGACCATTATGTTCCGAGAATTTAAATAGGGTTCTCTTGTACCCCGTCTAATAAGATAGATTATTCTGAAAAGATCTAATGCACATTGGAGACTTAGGAGGCAGGCTCATAACTAGAGAATGCATAAATTAGGTATAAGTTTGGAGATACAAATATAAATATAAATATAAATTATGATTAAAAGATGGAACGGGAGGGAGCAGGATGTGTGTGTGTGTAGGGGGGGATCTACTATTAGACCATCAATCACCTCCACTGTGCTCCCAAACCAATTGCCAGAACCAGGATTTCGAGCCCTTATGGAAGGACAGAAAGGTGGGGGCAGATCTTAGTCCAGAGGGAAAGATATTCCAAAGGGCTAGCACCATGGCAAAGGAGGCTCTTCTCCTGGACCCCCGCCAGCCAAAATTCCTTGACTGACAGGATCCAGCGCAAGTGAGGCAGACCTGTTCCATTCGAGTGAAACAATTTCTCAGATAACTTGGACCCATGCCAGGCAGGACTTTTGCCAAGAGGATATATTTCCAACAAAGTCATCCAGGATCAAAAGGTCATCTCAGCTGTCCAGCTAAGGCAAACAGACAACTCTATCAGGTACCAGTAATATATGAAAACTCTGAAGTCAAATGATTACGGTAGTTTAATGACAACAATAAAGGTATCCTTTTATATTATACAGTAGAATAGAATAGAATAGAATAGAATAGAATAGAATTTTATTATTTGTATGCCGCCCTTCTCCGGGGGGACTCAGGGCGGCGAACAATTCAAGGGGGAAAAAGAAGAACATAAAAAAAAACAAAATACAAATAATAAAAGTAAACAACAGTCACACAACCATACATGTCGAGAGGGGAGGGAACTCATCACCCCCAGGCCTGCCGGCAAAGCCAGGTTTTGACAGGAGAAGGCAATGGTAACCCACTTCTGTGTTTTACCAAGAAAACCATAAGGATAAATAACATAAAATGATCAAAAATACAGTGTTGTAAAACAGACTCCTCAGGTCAGATGGCATTCATCATAGTACTCGGGAGTACTGAGGATTTTTCAAAGTATGAATAGTGTTTATGACGCAGATAGATTTAAGTTTCAAGACATCTAATTGCTAATGTTGCCATGCAGGAGAAAAAAATCTGAATCTTCACAGGCAGAATTGCAAGGGGGACATGAAATATAAAACATAAACATGAAATGAATCAATCTTAGGCTTCACTTAATTGAAATGGATTGGAACTGGATACTTTCAGTTAGACTCTGGCCGTACTCTTTATTATTCAGGACACCAAAAAACAAAGAAGGAAGGATGCTGATTTCATAGACAGGACGGACATAGCAAAGATAGAATTTGGCACCACTGATAAAAAAGAAAAGAGGTGGTTGATGAGTTTTACGATCAATCTGAAATGTGTACAAGCAAGAGGGCTGCTTGTGGTTGAGACTGGAATGACAAAGTTGGAAATATGAAGAAAGAAAATGTAGTTGCACTGCGTGATCAAGGATACTGAAATGAAGCAGGGGGATAATTTTTCTATTCACCATTTTCAGGGAGAACATTAGGAATTGCTTTGAAAGTCGCTTTGATCTTTTAGAATAGGGGTCCCCAACCTGTGGGTCATAGCCCACTAGTGGGCCGTGAGGAATTTGCAACTGGTCTGTGGAAATAGCCGGTGAGCACATCCTCACTTGCGCGAGCAGTCGGTGAGTGTGCACACCATTTGCATCAGTGGCAGAAGCATGTGCATGCCGCTCGCACAAATGGAGCTGTGCATGTGCTTGTTGGCCACTTACACGAACTATCCCCTCCCCCCCCATCGGTCCGTAAAGGCAGAAATGTGGGGGAACTGTGTTTTAGAATCAACAAGATGCACATCGAAGACTAGCTTTTAGTAGGGTAGCAATGAGGACATTGGAAAATATATTCATATGCTGTGATGTGTCTATAAAGGTAATCCCCAACTTACAACCACAATTGAGCCCAAAATTTCTATTGCTAAGTGAGACATTTGTTAAGTGAGTTTTGCCCCATTTTATGACCTTTTTTGTCTCAGTTGTTAAAGGAATCACTGCGGTTGACAAGTTAGTAACCTGCTTGTAATGGCTTCCCCGTTGACTTTGCTTGTCAGAAGGTTGTAAAAGGAGATCACATGACCCTGGGACACAGGAAAGATCATAAATATGAATCAGTTGCCAAACATCTGAATTTTGATCACATGATCATGGGGATGCTGCAAAGGTCATAACTCTGAAAAACGGTCATAGGTCCCTTTTTTCAGTGCCATTAATTTTGAACAGTCACTAAATGAACTGTTGTAAGTTGAGGACTACCTATATTTTCAAAGATTAGAATTACGTAGGCAATTGCTTTTCCCGTGACACTCTGAAAGTGAAAGTTGAGCTTTAGAAAAAGCATTGGTATTGGAGAAATTTCCCGAGAATACTAGGCATAGTCAGGGAAAACAGATAAATGCATCATAAAATAAATCAATCCAGAATTCTCAATCCTAGCCCGTCAGGCCTGGGGACAAAGATAGCCGCCCCTCCCGAATGATGAATGAATGTTGCTCATTATTTTTACTTTATGTGTGTCTACGTCATTGTTTGTATTCCCCTTTCCTGATTTTATGTGAGCCGCCCTGAGTCCCCTCAGGGAAAAGGGCGGCCTATAAATGTTAATAAACTCAAACTCAAACTCAAACTGAAGGCAGAAACGATCATTTTGGATACATTATATGAAGATCCCTTGAAAAACCTATAATACTGGAAAAAGTAGAAAGAAAGAGATGAAGAAGTAGATCAGAGGCACAGTGGATTGACTCAATTACATGATGGTGGGTGCATTCTTCTGAAGGCCCAGTCTGATCATCCTAGAGGAGGTTTGCCTATGTATAACTAGAAAACGCTATGTTGAAGGCACATAATCAAGCATAAGCTTTATAAGATAACAGAATTTATTCTCTTACCTAAAATTTGAAACCTGTATCAAATCCCAGAAGGGTATGGCTAGCTGTTGAGAGCTAAATAGCTTGAAATGGATCTATACAAGTCTCCCTTTATTTCTATGTCGGTAAAACAAAAATTTAACTGCTATGCAGAATAAAAACCTCAGTGTTTTATTTTCATACTTCTGCTTATTTATGCAAATACTTCCATTATCATTAAGAGTAAATGTTGATTGTCAAATATTGTCGTATAAGAAGAAAGATTTTTGTATGACAACCCCCTTGTGCACATTTTCCATTTCATCTTTTTTTTTTTTTTTAAAGCCTGTCTAGGATGCTTCCTTATATCCTCTTGATGAAGCCAGCTGCAAACCAGAATATGACAACAGGAGGCTTGCTGGCAAAAGGAAACAAGGGGACTAGGCAATGGAGGAGGAGACTTGCCTTTTAACATCCTCTGGTCAAAGTACTGCATATCTCACTCCATAAATGTAGCCCAAGATCAAACAAATGCAGTTGTGTTTACAACATCCTGAGCAATTTAGGAATCCCAGCAGACACAACTTCCTCAGTTTCCTTTTAAAAGGTATTGCCCTAGTGAAGCTTCTACAGGTTTATGGGTTTATAATCACCATGAGTCAGATTTGCTGCTAAAGGGGATTTAAAAGCAAGCAAAAGATTAAGGGTTTCCACCTTCTGCCTGCTTCACTATAAGCTTTTCTCCAAAAAGCATGCAGTTCAAAAGAAGCTTTGTTTTAAAATTGCAAATACAAATTCACGAAGGCTGTGGTTTCCAGTACCAATCCCATTTCCCAGCAGTGCAGCAGAATAAGTCTCAGATCAAATATTCTCATTTTCAGTCACTTAAAGAAAAGATTCAGAACATAAGTGGCTGATACAGCACAGAAGATGTTCCAAGCATGTTTTATATACAACTATGATCAACATTTCAGTTGTTTCCATTTGTAACTAAATATTGCATTTAGTAGAAGAAAGTGTGATCACAGCAAATTTCATCCTCAACAATATAACATTTGTTGTATTTTTAAAAGAGGACTGCAGTAAAGCAACTTTAATCTGGTTTTAAATGCCGTGGAACAGAATCCATCTCATCAGCTGCATTAATCTTTAGCTATACACATAACAGAAAGAAATGAAAAAGACGGAGGGAAGAGATTAGAAGCTATGGAAGGAAGCTGGGGGGAAATGAAAAGCACAAATATCCACTGTGCCATTTGTATAAATCTTAACATCATTCTAGGAACATTTAAAAAGCCATATTCATGATAATGTAAAACATTTTGGCATTGTTAAAACAATCAAGTATGTATACTCAAAACCAGGAAGTTTATGAGAAACATCTGTAGAATATAACTCTGCTTTTGCTTTTAAATTATTTTGTCAGTATCCTAAGCAGAAACATACGGAAATAAATGGAAAATCTTACCTGCTCTATTAATCTTACAGAACAAAGATTTTAAAACTTAAGCAATCTTACTTTTATTGACCTAAATGTACATTAAAATGTTCGATACGTAGATTTGCAATGTACACAAATCTTTCTGATTTCCATCACTGATGAATATGCATATGTATACATTTACATGAATACCAATGATTTCATTTCCTCCTCTGACATTTAACACTTTGAGACGTTATCCAAGCAGCAGGACTGCATACAGAAAAAGCCAATTCAAATACAATATACTAAAAGCTTGATCTTCACACCTGCTGTGCCAGTAAGTAAGTGAATAGGACAGGGCATACCAACTGCTGTGCAAGCACAGCATCACAAAACACGACATTATACCACTATTTTGAGATGTTAATAGTGGCACTGCACATACAATAAACTTGTTCTAAAAACAGGCAATCTCTATGTTCTGAGAATAATTTAGCAATTAATTTAACAATAAGCCACAGATATACCCAAGCTATTCCAAACATATGCTTTATATGGAAGTTCCAGGAAAGACAAGGTGAATGGAAGAGTAGAGCCAATGATTTGCAGCTGAATGAAGTGCCTGGCAAATGGATCCGCTCTTTGGGATTCCTCTCTAGATAAGGAGAAGACTCTGGATGAGCCATAAGTGGTCCAGACAGTTTGCTCCTTACAGGGAGACAATAAGATAGTGATATCCAGTAGGTTTAGAGTTCTAGAGGACGAATGTAGTCAGCACCTTTATGGACATAGGGTTTGCCTATAGTACTTTGTTTTCTAAACATTTTTGAAATTGCTTGTTTTCTTGCTATTAGGAAGCTTTGGATCAGCAAGGATTTTTTTAACAGCATGAATGGGATTCCTTTGATCCTTTATGAAAGCAATTTTAAATACAGGCTTAAGAACCTTTTAAGAAATTCATTCTCTCTCTCTCTCTCTCTCTCTCTCTCTCTCTTTCTCCCTCCCTCCCCCCCCTCTCTCTCTGGAATAAACAGCAAAAGGGTGATACTACTTTAATTTTGGAAAGTTACAAAAGGTCTAAGGGTCCAGATGGATTTGAAATTAATTATAAAAATTCCTTCCCATGGAATTTTTATAATTAACATTTTTACTTATTTTAAAAAGACATACAATAAAATTGGGCTTTGAAAATTGGACACTAGAAGCAACCAGAAAGAACTGAAGATTACAATTATAGATAGGCTGTCCTTAAAATTTTAATTAACAATTAAAAGAGATACACAAATAGCAAAAGTAGAGAATGACCTGAATAATTTTCCTATATTGAATTTACAAGAGAGATTTGTTAAGATTTTGAAGGAACAAAGACAAAATGAAAACAGATTTAAGTTCTGGGACACTATTTAAAATATTAAAGATCAGGATTGTTTTAAGTAAAAGGAAATAATTTAACATTGCTTTATTTGATCAAAGTTAAAATAAATATCCTGTTATCTCAGATAACTCTTAATATTTTTGTTGCTCCAGATTGAATGAAGATTATTTGTTCAAAGATAAAAGATGATTGTAGGAGAAAGATATCATTTACTGTATTTTAAGGTGTTAAATGACTAAAATCATTTAGGACTTGCTAAGATAAAGGGAAAGTTATTTTTTATATATTTATTTACTCTATCCTTTTTTTCTTTGCTACTTATCATTTTTATTGTTTTTTGCATTTTCTATTTTCTATTTTTTTGTCTTAGCTTGCATTAGTTTCTATCTTTTGATTGCAATACTTAATAAAATTATTTTAAAACAAACATATGCTTTATATTAGCCACAATGTGCTGCCAATAAAAAGGGAATTCAGAGCAAAACACAAACAAAATGCAATCCAGACAAACTTACTGGAATTTCAGTTCTAATTAATTTGTGCTTATATTAAAAACCAAGACTTTGTATTTTATTTTCTCTGAAATGTTTTAATATCACAACAGAAAATGTTAATACGTATATATACCGCTTGAATCATTACAATCTGTTACAAACTCCATTTTCTGCCCATGTTAAATCCATTTACAGTGTGAATGCTAAATGGCTTTTCTCTATTATCACATAACAGATTTTAAAAGCTCCATTTAGTTAACACTGGAAATGTGTAGCATTTTGTCATTTACTGGAAAGTACACCAGAAAGAGCATCTGTTATTTTGCCTATAAAGTATTACATATATACATGCAAATTTCTTCTAATTTTGTGAAAGGAGGGAATCCATTGCAATTAAAATAAAATGCAATACACATTCTTCTTTTCCCCAAAAAGTGTGCATTGAGAAAAATGTGTTCTATTAAATGTTCAAGTATAAAACGGCGTATTTTACTCTTTAAAGCAGCCTTGTTCTTCCTAAGATCATATGCACCAATTGTATGGCTTCTGCTGCAGTCAGACAACTATGGAAACAGACCAAGCTGTTAATAAGTGACAATCAATGCTCCTTTCATGATTCTACACATTCAGAAGCATATCTTCTAAATCAAACTCAAAATATTGCACAGCTCTACTACTTTAGGATATTAACTATATGTATTTAGTTTAGTGGATTCTTCTTCACAACAAAATTTTAATTTTACTTAGTCGATGTAAATTCTGACCACTGGAAGAGCCAAATTGCTCTAATTGTCTATTTGCTCATATTTTTCATCAGTTTCTCTGCACAATGATTGTTAGTTTAATAGCTACTAGTATATGCAGGGGTGGGATTCAAAAATTGCAGCAACGGGTTCGCTGCCCCATTGTTGGGTGGGCATGGCCTAGTAGGCCTCCTGCAGCATGGCGGGAGGAGGTTTTTGCCCTCTCCAGACTCCAGAGCCTTTCCTTGAGCCTCTTGGAGGACGAAAACTTATTCCCCCAGGCTCCAGAGGCCCTCTAGAGCAGTGTTTTTCAACCTTTTTTGTGCAAAGGCACACTTTTTTCATGAAAAAAATCACGAGGCACACCACCATTAGAAAATGTTTAAAAAATTTAACTCTGTGCCTATATTGACTATATATAAAGTAATTTTCCCACGGCACACCTTACACTATGTCACGGCACACTAGTGTGCCGCGGCACAGTGGTTGAAAAACACTGCTCTAGAGACTACAAACAGGCCCATTTCCAGACATGCGGAACTTCTAGTAGGCCAGTTTTTCCCCTTCCCCAGTCTCCAAAGGCTTTCTTTGAGCCTCCGGGAGGGCGAAAACTGCTTCCCCTGGGCTCCAGAGGCCCTTCAGAGGCTGGAAACAGGTTGGTTTCTGGACTCCCGGAACCTCCAGTAGGCCCGTTTTCCCTCCACATGGGTCCTACACTTACCTGGCATGATGAACGGGCCACGTGGAGACTCCTCGGAGGGACGGGGTGGGAGGAGAGGGGTGGGCATGGCCAGCCAGGGGTGCCATTTGGGGGTTCGCTAAACTGGGCAGAATCCTAGCTAGAGGATCACCTGAACCCATGCAAACCCTCAGCAGCCCATATGGGAAAATCAGAAGGAAGAAACATTATGTACATCACTTTGAACTCCTATACAAAAGATGGGGTACAGTTTTAATCAATACAATATTTATATTCTGTATTAAAAAAGAAACAATATTCAAAAAAGCTTTCCTTGTAGAATACTCACACCAGCCAGCTAAATTTATGATCACCAGAAACTGTGGGTTGGTTAATAGCTATTGTGATATAAATAACAAAATCTAGACATATTGGTAATTAGGAAATATCGCTACAGTTCTTTTCTGCCTTTCCCAACCAAAATCTTAATTGTATTTTTTTCACAAAAGCTGCATTTCTGGCCATTTCAAATGAGCAACAGGAGGATCAGTTAACATTCAAAACAAATTACATCATGAGCTTAATTTAGATACAAATTAAATATTCATAAATCTCAGATGGTATCAATGAGACAGAAAAGTACACTTAATTTATTTTCAATGAAACCAAAAGGATTTTGTTTTTGCTGGCCATTGTATACTTTCTTTCTGTACTAATTTTAAGAACTTACAAATACAACTAATGTCTATTTAAAAAAAAAAAGCCAAAATAGGTCTATCGGTTCAATTGACACAACTAAAAATAAGATACAGCAAATGGATAGACTGGTGTTAGCCTCCATTTAAGCATGTAAAGTTGGAACTTTGGAGATCAGCAAGTTCCACCTCATCTTTTCCTATCTCAACAGGGAACGTATTATTGCACGAGGTTTAAAATCTTGTCAAGGACTGTGTTCATATTCAAAAACACTTATTCATAGGTCCCTTCTGAAGTATCCTTATGAATTTGAACAAATTATTTTTGTCTTTTATTACTTTTTACACCTACTGCATTTTTTCAGACAATAAGACGCACCGGAGTATAAGATGCACCATGATTTTGAAGAGGAAAAGAAGGAAAAAAAATAGTTTTTGCCCTCCCCAGCCCCCAGGAGCACTCTGCAGACCTCTCAAACCTTCTGCACGCTCTATTTTTGTAAAAAATGGGCCCATGTACCCCATTTTGCCCTCCCCAGCCCCCAGGAGCACTCTGCAGGCCTCCCAAAGCCTCTTCACGCCCCGTTTTTGCAAAAAATGGGCCAGGGTTTTACAAAAATAGGACGCATAGAGCAGGGTTTCGGAGGCCAAAAATGGCCGCATTTGGTGTATAAGATGCATCAATATTTCCACCCACTTGGGGGGGGGGAGTGTGTCTCATACTTCGAAAAGTCTGATACTTCATTACCTACTATCTAATACAGAGACACTAAGGTATCCACAGCAGTTAATATTTTCAGCTAAAATCCTTCTTTTAAAATTAAACGTATCACAAAGATGGCAATATCCTGCAGTATCACCAAATCCTATGAGACGTTGATGATCTCCTATGTAACTTCAGGAATTTCAGAATTTGGGAGGATAAAATGACGATTGTCTCAAATGACATGAAACAAAATTTCAGTCATTTATTTCTCTTGGATCCCTTTACTTGAAAGAGATGTTAACATATGGCCTGTCACAAAACTTGTGAACGACAGGTGGAGAAATCTTATGCTCTGCATTGTTAAAAAAAACTGTACATTATGCTTGCATAATATACAGTCTGCCAAGAAACCTTGTGTGGCCTACCAGGTTTTTTTTGAAAACTAACTAATCCTCTGCCACTAAACGTCATTGCTGCCATCCACCACAGCTACTTAGGTCCTCACAGCCACATCCACCCTGAATAATCAAATGTATCTAGGCCTTATGGACTTTGCCAGCTCCATTGTAGAACCTCCAAATGCCAAACAGCCAATCTGTGCACCAGCTGTTATTTTGTTGTTGCTGCTGTTGTGCCTTCAAGTCAGGGCTGACCCCTGGCCACAGCTTGGACAAATCCCTACAGTTTTCTTGACAGGAATCCACTTGCCATTGTTTCCTTCGTAAGGTTGACAGAGAGTGGCTGGCCCAGATGGTTCCACCACAAAACCGCGCTCGACTAAAGCGCGCTCGACGAAACCGCGTAGCTGACGTCATCACAGGGCGACAACAGCGCGGAGACAGAAGCACGCTGTAAACGCTAAACCTAAAATTAACCCCTAAACCTAAACCTAACCCCCCTAAACCTAATCCTAAACCTAACCCTAACCCTAACTCTAAACCTAACCCTTAACCTACCCTAAACCTAATCCTAACCCTTAACCTAACCCTAAATCTAACCCTAACCCTTAACCTAACCCTAACCCTAACCCTTAACCTAACCCTAAACCTAACCTTAAACCTAACCCTAAACCTAACCCTTACCTTAACTTGAATCGGCTTGCTTTCAAAGCGCTATTTAAAGCGCCTTTCTTTCTCCGTGCTCGCTGTTGTCGCCCTGTTGATGATGTCAGCGACGCGATTTAATCGGGTGCGCTTTAGTCGAGCGCGGTTTTGTCGTGCCACGGGCCCAGATCATCCAACTGGATTCATGTTGAAGACAGGATTAAAACTCATGGCCTCCTAAAGGTTCTAATTTGGCTCCTTTTCCCTCCATGAGTTGTAAAGACCTGGAGTATACAGTATGTCCAAATAGTATACTATCTTCTGGATGTGTAATAAAAATATTTTAAATAAAGGATAGCATTATGGTTTTTATTAAGAAAAGTTTTTCTTTCCTCTCCACATAAAAGGAGAATTCTACTGAAATGCCTAATATTTAACATTGAAACTGTACATAATGTGTATGTATTCGTATGTATTGGATGATAGACAAAAAATACACCAACTCCCAATTAAACAAAAAATTGATTTGTTGTGCCAATAAAAGATCTGACACCTGATTTATGCTACCCTTGATCAGAAAAAAAGGAGCTGCTTTTTGTCTTGTCATTATTAGGATTTGTCAAATAGAAGTGACAAGTCACAACCAAAGAGACAGAAAAATGAAGCTATTTGGGTGCATTGCTAACTGTATAATAAACAGTCTGTCAAGTTTGCTTCCAATCCTCTTTCAACAGAGCATTTTTTAAAAGGACACTCCGCATACTGCATGCAGCTTAAGTTAAACAAAAGCTGCTCTAACTTCCCAGACCACACACTAAGGCCAGCTGATATTGGTCATTGATGCAAGAGGGTGTTGCAGCAAAGCTGCAGTTTAAAAATGACATTATTCCTTTAATTTTGACAGCTCTTTTCTTTTTAAGAGAAGGATGTTATTCTTGACCAGTTTGCATTCACTTACACCAAAAGCAATAGGAAAAAAATGTCCTAAGAATAAGGGTTTTGTTGTGTGTCTGAGCAGAAAAAGATCAGCCAATAAAATTTATGTGCAATGCAACTGATACCTATGTGAAGAAAATCCATTTAGAAAATAAAGATTTACAAGGTTTTAGAAATTAAAAATTTAGAACGTATAAAAGAGCAGATAAAGTATCAAGAATTTTATATCAAGAAACAAAATATTATTACTAAATCCCAACTTTTGCTGAAAGCAAGTTTAGTTGGCTATTATCCCTATTTGGATGCCATAAGACTGTATGTATGTATGTATGTATGTATGTACGTACGTACGTACGTACCATATTTTTCAGTCTATAAGACTCACCGGAGTATAAGACACACCAAGATTTTGAAGAGGTAAATTAAGGAAAAAAGTTTTTGCACTCTGCAGGCCTCCCAAACCCTCTGCATGCATTGTTTTTTTGTGAAAAATGGGACATGCAGAGAGTTTGAGAGGCATGCAAAGTGCTCCTGTGGGCTGGGGGGGGGGGCAAAAACAAGCAATAAATGGCCCATTTTTCAAAAAAAAGGCTGCATTTTTTTGCACAAAAAAGGGGGGCATGCAATATGCTTGGGAGACTTGTAGAGTGCTCCTGGGAGCTGGGGTGGGGCAAAAATGAGCAAAAAAATGGGCCATCATCATAACTTCATCAAAAAAAATTCTAAGTACAAAAAATCTGACTTTCTAACTCGTTTCCTCGAAAATAAGCCTTCCCCCAAAAATAAGCCATCCCCAAAAATATTGCACACTCGTCACCTCCTAAACTCAAAAATAATAAGACCTCCCCAAAAATAAGGCCAACTGTTTATTTCGGGGGTCGAAAGAAAATAAGACCCTGTCTTATTTTTGGGGAAACATGGCACCATATTTCAGTTCTTTTATAAATTCTGGAAATTTCCTTTTTATTTTACTGAAATCATTTCTGCTCTGTTTTGGTGAGGAGGAAGCAAGAGGCCTTATTTGAAGAATATGTTTTATTTAGACTTACATCACACACAAAGAAAAAGGAGTTGGGAGAAAAGAGGAAAACACCATTTCAAGTCTCAGTTCTTAAATTTACAGTTATTGCAACAAGCTGGGATGGGAACTATTACCTGTCTCTTTAAGTCAAACTCCTATTTTTCTGAGATGGCCCGATTATTATGCAGGTCCTGGAAAAGGCACAACTCCTTTGCAGAGCTGTGAAAACATATTGCCTAAGCTAGTACAAAACACCTTTGTCAGTTACAGGTTCAAATAACACACAATTCTCATTCCCATTATGGTCCTAACGAACACTTTCAAACTTAAGCTAGTTTGGAATTCAAAATAGTTTACACATTTCCAGCTGTCACTGATTATAGAGGCAAAATCAAAGAGACAAAAATTGGTTGCTAAACAAATGTCACACGCAAGCACAAAAGGAAGAGGACATTAAGAAATTGATTCTTGCAAATATGAGGATGTGCTAATGTTAGCATTAAATACTCGGTATTTGACAGAGTGGGCCTTTAAAAAAATTAATTCAAACATAGACACAATCTACACCAGGGCTGTCAAACTTGCAGCCCCCACGCCCAGTTTAACAAAGGGGGGGAGTCACAATACATCACGTGACGACTCTGTGATGATGTGAGTTTGACACCCCTGATCTACACTAACCAAAGTATATCTTAAAAAAAGCTACTGTTGCTTTTATTCTTAACTAAAACTGGCCATATGGCTGAAAATTATGGGAAATTATATTTGAAAATACATGGAAGGCAACAAATTGGGGTGTTTTTTTTAATGATAAGCATTCCAAGAGCAATAATTAAAGTGGTATTTTAATGAACAAAACAAAAACACTTCAAAATAGACTGATCTTCACCTACAACAGAAACAAGCATTTTATTTAGATCAGGTTTTTTTTTCAAATTAGGCAATTTTAAGTTGTGAGGATTTCAACTCCCAGAATTCCGCATCCAGGAACTGAAGTCCACATCTCAAAGTTGCCAAGTTTGAAAAATACTAATTTAGATGCTAATCCTTAGCAAGGAACACATGAAAGATAAGCGACAGGGAATAAAGGCTATGTGAAGAAGAAAAGACCCCAAACTGGCTAGAATGTTTGCCGAAACTCTGCATTTCAACCCCCAAGTGATCTATTAATTTCATGGTTAACACAACATGTATTTTTCAATAGTTAGGTTAAAAGGGTGCAACTGTTTGCTAAGCAAATGTATTGCCTTTTTAAAAAAAATTACAGGGAAATAATAATTGTGTAAACAATTCAGGAGAACTTGTTTTACAAATAAAAGGCAAACAAGTGCACAGCAGAAATGCAATAATTGTCTGTATTTATATAAATGCTTCATTTTTAGCCTTTTGCAAAATATATACTGGAAGAAACACAGAAACACAAATGTATAGCCTGGAATGTAGTGGTATATGTACAGCTTCAGTCACACTCATCTTATTCCTGCTGTAGAATGAGATATATCCCAACTAAAGGCGCATACTGCACCTCAGCCTTGTTATTTCAAATATATTGGCCATCAAAATAATAAGTATTAAAAATTGAGAAGGAAAAGAACTAAGAAGGGAGGACAAATATTAATGTTTTAGGAATTTCATATTGCAGTATATCGCATTCAGCTAAAACTATCAAAATTCCTCTTCAACTCCGAGCTCTGAATTTCATCTCAATTAAATCAAAGAAAGGGCACATGGAAAATTCAATGTTTTTTGTTATCCAGAAAGGGTTTTTGTAGTATTCGTTTTTAGTCCCCCTACTTACATCAAAATATTTAAATATAACAAAACATTTGCCAGATTGTAAAATTATACTATGAATGTTCTAAATAAAGCCTCCTTTTTATTTTATTATTAATTCTGTGTGCCTCCCATCTCTTTACAAGGAGACTCTTTTCTACATATGAAACTTGTTCAATAGTAGAAATGCATTATCAGCAGGTCAGTTTGACCTTCCGAGCCTTCTCTATTACGGAAATGAAGATGAAGAAAAATCTCTATATCCCTTAATATCTGCTATTCACTGGCAAAAAGGAAGATGCAGAATGAAACATTAGAAAGGATTTTGCCTGTGTTTTACTAGCAGCATTCATAATCCCACATATTTTCCCCAAATTGCTTTATCAACACCAAGATCCTTGAAAAAGAAGACTGCATTCAGGCTGAACATGGATTCAAAAGAAGACAACATTGGGGATGGTGGGAAAAAAATGATTATTTAGATGAAAATTATTAGATGCCTGCAAGCTGAATCTTTAGCAGTACTTTGTTCAAGTGGTTTTCATCTGGAGTGCAAGAAGACTCTTAACTTTATTTCAAAACCAGTCTTATAATCAGATGGAGATTTTAAAAATGTGAGAACACAATAATAATATTTAGCATTCTTTTAAAGGGAGGCATCATGTTTATCTTGAGCTGCCATAAAGGGCCTATTTAAATTTCCAAGCTCTCCACAATAAATGTATAATGTATAATATTATTGTGTGTATAATGTACACAAAATAAATGTATAATGCAGCCTATCAATTAAAGCCAACTGTAATAAGTTTTCCTCAGTGCTATCTGTATCTGATGCCCTTAATCAACCCCTGCTTAATCTTATTTTACAGGTAGTTCTTCTGGAATCAATTCCCTCTACAAACCTCTAATACAAAGCATCAAATTTATAAGGAAGTATTCCAAGTTGTTCTTTATATAAAACATTTAATTCTCCAGAACTTACACTCCTCCCCACTACCCCCCCCTCTCTCTCATTATTTAGCAATCTTTCAAGCAATGGGCACCACCGTATGATTTATTGTGATGCTGTACATGCCAAAAATTAAAAATTAAATCCAAACATGTTATTTTTAAAGTAATCACCAGTATCACATAAGAACAAAGAAATCTAATTATATATGGCTCTCTCATGAAATTTTACCTACTTTTACATACAGATAGACATACTGTATATAAACAATATAAGCACATACACATATGAAACAAATTTGAAGTGTATTTCAGAGATCGGTAGATGTTGACTAGTGATCCTGCAGACAACAGAAACATATTAAAAATACAACACCAAGAGAATTCTACTTCAAGTTTACACACTTTGAATCAACAATATGAACAGCTATTATCTAATTATATATTCAGCCACACTAATTAAATTTATTTTATCTAATAATGGTACTTTGTGTCTACTCTATAAACTCATTAATCCAAAACTTTGAAGAAATTACATTCCATCTACCAACATGTTGCTTAGATAATACAGCAACTGCTCAACACACCTTCCTCACTTTTATCAAAAATGTGGGACCATTCTGATTGAAAAGCTATACACCTGTCTTTTATCTACATTCTATTTCCAAGTAGATTCCTTGATTATTTATTTATAGAACAGCATATGGCAAACCAAAATCTGATTTCCTCCAGGCTTCTCCCTGAATAACTTTCGCTGCAAAGAAAACAGAAGAATCAGAGTCCACATGAAATTAATTTATTCTTAGCAGCGGCTTCAGACATTTATGACAAGATTGATGTCAGAAGAAAAAAAACAATAATCTAGAACTGAATTTTTCAGAATAGGCTAGACAGCATTATTTACTCTTTCTGTGTTTTGGAAATATCTCCAAAAATATCTTCTCAGATTAACTAACATACAACATAATATATACAAGATTTTTTCTTAAAAAAATTATACACACACACACACACACACACACACACACACACACACACACACAAACATATAACCAAAGATCATGACAAAAATATACTCTGGTAGAGACAATAAAAACACTTGGAAGATTTGAAACATGAATTAATCCTGCCAGTTCTTAGAAAACATGTATTTAATATGGAGAAAGTGGAGGAACATGTTCACATTATGACTGTGCTGGAAAACCAGCTTCTACAACCAACTTTGCTTTCTGTTCCTGCTTCTTTTGGACCAGGATTAACCAACTTTTAAAAAAATAAGTACATACCTAACCATACTCCAGAAAATAGCATGGCAATAGTAAAAAAAAACAGATGGGTACAGGAGATAAAATATTACTTAATTACATATTTTAAAAAATGAATTTAACCCAGTCACGCTGTTAAGGCTTAAAATTATGTACTGTGATAACAATTTTAGCGTTATTACTACTGAATTGCAATAGGGCATCCAATTGCAGTGTTATCCCCATTATAAATAATAGACTGGCAGAGAGAGAGACTATCTTGTTTTCATTTATCCTGTGCCGAGGAACTTAAAGCCGTTATAACAGGTCTTAACTCCTGCTAGGATTACACTCAACCAAGAATGCTTGTACTGTGCTTTTGAAAGTTAAACTGAGCTGACCTGGCAAACTGTTTTGCAAACAGGACTTTGGATGAAAAACTTTATACAAAAATAAAAATTTCCTTGTCACTGTCCTACATTCTGCCAAAGAGGGAGCAGGGAATAGGATACAAAAGGTATTCATTGAATAGAGAAGATATTGTTGTAGGTAAATTGTTTGGGGGTTTCCCACTGAAACCAATGTGTTGAACTTTGCACAGAAACAAATAGCCTGCACAGATCAGAATGCGCGCAAACGTTATTTTGGCTCACTGCCACTAAGAAGCAGATTGCTGCTTTTTGAACCAATTGAAATTTTCAAACAATATCTAACAGCAGTACCAAACAGATTGCTTTACAATTACGGTATATAATTGAGAAGCTATCACAGCACCCAACATAGAAGCATGTTTGTTATTTTCTAGGAAATACTGCAGTTGACAAACTAGTTCTAATACTAACTATACTCTTAAGGATGTGGTGCAGGGGTGGGTTTCTCGCCCCATTCCAACCGGTTCGGTTGGAACGGGGCCGGCGGCGTCCTCGTGCATGCGCGTGGTGCACGCATGCGTACTAGCATCTGTGCGATGCTCCAGCTCCTCCTGGAGGACCGCGCAGGCGCTGTATGCGTCCTGCGCATGCATGGAAGCGCAGAACTCGTCAAAACCAGGTAAGGAGCGCGGGAGGGCGGGTGGGCCCTTTGCCGTTCCCGGAAGTTACTTACTTCCGGGTTCACCGACCAACTGGTTCGCAGGGATTGCCATGAACCGTTTGAAACCCACCCCTGATGTGGTGGTTCACAATAACAAAGAAAAAGCTGACAAGGAATGAGAAAATGTTCCCACACCATCCTTGAGCAACATCTCAAGGCTGAGGCCTCTACTAAGAACTGCAACTAGTGGCACTCCTCCAGGACTTTGCTCCACTTAGCTTGATTCTGTCCAGGTGCAATGCTATAAGTATAACAAATCCCCACATAAATCCAGGCTGCAAGGTGCTGACAATCACAGACTTTCAGTTCATCCTTTTCCAAAGAGAAAAGCGAATTCCGTCAACTAATCTACCTCTTCTTGCCTCATACAGTAGCCAGCTACCTCTTTGACTCCTACTACAAATCCTGAAAATGCTTATCTACCAAATGTTGTTTCGTTTCAAAGGAAATGCAATCTGACAGTCACTACGCCTTACCTGTTTCTTTTACTAGTTTGAATTCTTAATAATCTGGTTTAACGAGTTTCAAGCATAAAATAGGACTATGTTATCTTAGGGTCATACTGTTCTTATTATGGCAGACTAAAAAAGTGGGGTGGGGTTACATACATGCAGTCACACACATACACAAATTACTTTCCCTGAAACTATTAATATTCAGAAAGTGCTGGTTCAGATCTGATGCTTTCATGCCCTTGCCACTAATATTCAACTGAATTGTAATGATGCCCCCCCCTTAACCGTTGGTCAAGGACCTGCCCTCAAAATAAAGCTACCATTTTAGTGTCAGCTAAAGTAGGTTACACTCAAGCTAATAATGTGTTCCAGCAGGAAAACAGTGTTTTTCATCTTATACCTGAGATTTCTTACACATTGCAGTTACACAGAGTGGCCATCTTTGGAGGTTGGCAAACCAATTATGTCCATTACAGGACCAACCTCATGCTCCCTGGCCATTGGGAGTTGTTCCTCCATGATCAATTTTGTTGTGTCTTTTACAAGGACTTTGATACCTTAGCTGTGCAGCCTATTCTTTTGATATGTGTGGTTTAGTCACACGAAACCCCAAATTTCAGTTACAAGATTGAAATACTCATTGAGAAAATGGAAACAGATTTCACAAAACATATATGCACAAATATTTGCTTTGAAGTCTGTCCAAACAATTGAAATTACTTGGGCTCTTTGACGGTGGTGCAGTCCACATTCTTTTGGCTGTTCCTGTCTTCTTCCTCCTCTATATAAAGAGCTGAAAAGACCAAAAGCAACAGGAGAGCCAAGGGTTTCTGGGGCTTTGAGATAGAGTAGGCTATTCCAATTTAATAAAAAAAAATCACTCTTTCTCTTGGCTTTATGGATGTCCTGATCTGGTCTTCACAGAAGTGGTAGTGGCTTACCACACATTTTGTAGTTAAACAAGCCAATTCCTCAATGACTGCTCTCTTAATAACTCCCTATTTTTTTCTTTCTTCAATATTGGCTTTGTCAGCAACTACCAAAGGCCACATACAGAATGTTTCACATACTATGTCAAGAAGCATATTGACTTTAAGTTGTCAAATCAAATGGACAAAAAACCCCAAATACCAGGAGATTGATTAGCAATTCCTTTTTTTCTGGCCAGTATGGGGGAAGAGGCATTCTACCCATTGCTGCCTCAATCCTCCCCCACATACACACACTAGTTGCAGACAACAATGGCAGTTGACCTATTGCAAAGGCAGGGATACCAGGGAAATGCATTTCATACCAATATATTTTTCTTCAATATGTTATTAATATTTTCACTAATATGTTAAAGTTATAACTCAATAAAAAGTCTGAAACCATAACAAAGGTCTGGAGTGGATGGCACAACAAGTCGGATAGAATTCTTTGCCGATAACTGGTCATGCCCAAGAGCTTATCTGACTCAGTCCAATCAACGAGAGGATAAGGTCAACCCATCCTGGATACTCCTCCCCCACTATGAGAAGAGGCGTATCAGGTAAGTACCAACGCCCTTTCTCTTAACAAGAACTGTAGTCAACTGCAGAAAAAGAAAAAGGCTGGAGTCAAAACACTGCTTCAAAACATAAACACTCACCCATGTTAGGGTGATTCACCAAGGCACACCACAAACATTTACAAAGTTAGTAGCAACATTCTGGAGGGGACTTGGTGGGGGGACATTTTAAAAAGCCATTCCATCACTATTTTAAGACTTTAACTAGATTAAATTCCTTCATTTGTTTCTGAGGCAATTGCAACTACAAGCTTTATTTTCAAATTCCACCGTATTGTTAAATACAGCATTGTGGTCAGGGATAATTTAAATAAAAATGACATCTATCTTTGATATTGATGCTTTTGTTTTGGAGAAACTGCCAAGTACATTAAACTTTTCCACAGCAGCCTTAATTGTATCCTTATGAGTCCATAATATGTGTTAGTGAAGATTTTTTAATGCAAAGATTTAAGTCTCTAAAACTTGGTATATATTCAAAAGGATACTAGTATCACTCTCGCACAAAAACACACTTTTAGCAAACCTTTCTGTTGTTGAACGTTTGAATATCAGTCTAGGATTACATTCAAGAATTGATGCTTTCTGCTCCATATGAAAGCTAATTTTGAAAATAATAGCCTTGAAGTAGTAAGTGGAGTGAGATGATGACTATTATCTTATTTGGGTACCAATAGACATTTGTGCCATTGCCAATAGTGGAACATCTCTCCAATTAAAACTGTGTGTTTCCAAGTTCGTGGAGGGGGAAATATGGGGAGGGGAGCAGTGTTCAAATGCAATCTATGTGTGTAGGGTTTAATCCAGTTTTATCCTTTCTCCTCTTTTCCTCATCTTGAAAGTTCCCTTCTTCCTGCAATCAAGTAAATCGCTAAAGCCCCTAAGCCCGGATCTTGAATCTACACTGTCTGAGTACTATATATATTTATACGTAGATCATCACTATTTTGCTTATTAAGCCTTTGTACTTGTAAAATGTTATCAACTGGTTTGGGTAATATTAACTTTTACTTTAAAAAGTCTCCAGACTGAGAATGTGGACCTTGTGTTGTTAATTACAGGAGGCACAGTAGACTCCCATGGGGTTATATGATCCGAAGTGACCTTTGAATAAGGGAATTATATAGAAAGCTCTCTACGGTTAAAAGCAGAGGGGGGATGTTGCTATGAGAAGAACATGCAGTTGATTAGCCTTTCAAGCACCATTGTATAATTGGTTCATAAATTTCACTCAAATGTGAAATGAAATGGGGTCAAAATAGACAACGCTTTAAAATATGTCATCATTCTCCTATTGGCAAATATTTTTCCAACCTTTCACAGAGATGTCTGCAGCATCGTCACATTTATTGTTTTCAATTCCATGTACAACCAGGATCTCTCTCAAAAATTAAAAAAACACACTGAATCCAGGTCTCTGCAATAACAAGTCAGCTAATCAAAAGTGACATGGTTATATAGGCAATCCAGGATATTCCAGTCACTGTGATAAACTACACTATCCTTTTCTCTCCTTACCTACAGTAATTTCTTGTTTTGTGAACAAGTACCAAAGCTACTAGTTTAAGACTATAGCGTTGTAGTTAAAAGGAATACTAGATCTAACTTTCCTTTAGTTTATTTATATATTTCTGCAAAACTTGAAAAACTGACATACTACTACCAAGTGGATACAAGGCAAAGGAAAGAGGAAATAAAAAGAGGAAAATGCAATTATCAATTAAAAAATAATGGAAAAACTCATTAAATAATTATGGGTTTTTATTTAAAAAAACTGAAATATACAAGCCTTTTTAAAAAAAACCATAATTATATTCATTAATTTTCTTTGTCCTGCATTAATATCCAATAACAATGGTTTGTGGATTTATCAAATTATTTTAGACTCAAAATAGAAAAATATGTTAATTGAAATATAAAATCTTCATACATATAAAGCTGTTACAAAGATCATCTAAAATGTTATGGAAGCTCTGGCTTTTTAAAAAAAAATCACATTCACAATCACCATTTATAAATGGAAATGCTAGCAATTTGTAAGGGAAACAAGGTGATTATTAACATCAAGAGCACTGAGCATTTTAGACAAAAATAGAAAAAGAAATGGAAAAATTTCCTGCACAGCCTAGCTCTACTGATTTAAGTATTATGGTAATTGGAAACAGCCCAAAAATCATTCAAGAATCAAATGATCACAGATAAGGAAAAAAAAAGCTACACGAATCTGATACCATTAGAAGCTTTCAGCTGCATTGTAATTGCAATTCTAACAAAAACATGTGTTTTATATTTTATCCATCATAGCTCTTCAAGGGAAGTTCTTGCTTCATATTAAGTTGAAGGGCATATCAATTGCTATTACATTTTAACCATAAAACTCCTACCACGGAAAAGTTATAATAACTTTGACTACAAAGGCAAACTGTAAATTTACACTGCAGACCACAGGAAATCAGGCCAGCCTTTTTCAAACTGATGGCTCTAAAAATGTTGGGTGGTAACACAGGTAGTCAGGCATGCCAGATGGGAATTCAGGGAGTTGTAGTTGCAACAGAGCTAGACAAAAAGCTAGAGATTTAACATGATGACTATCCAGAATCACGGAATGGGAGGTTATAGTTCATTAGGTCTGCCTGAGATAGGAGAGAAGGGAGACTTACCCTAGTTCCACTGAGAATTAAAAGACATCGCTCAGAAATCAGTTGCAAGAACCTAGAAATAGCTTTTAAAAGCATCCATCATATTCCTGGGTCTTTCAGCGCCATTCTAACACTACAGATAGTCCTCAACTTACAGCCTTTGTTAAGTGACCATTTGAAGTTACAGCTTTAAAAAAAGTGATTTATGATTATTGTAACTGTTGTAGTATTCCCATAGTTAAATGTTCAAATTTCAGATGGTTGGCAACTGGCTCATATTTATGACGGTTGCAGTGTCCCGGGGTCATGGCGACCTTCTGACAAGCAAACGTAATGGGGAAACCAAACTATGTTACTAACTTAACAATTGTAGTGATTCACTTAATAACTGTAGCAAGAAAAATTGTAAAACTGTGCAAAACTCACTTAACAAATGTCTTGCTTAACAACAAAAAATATTGTTCCAAGTCAAGGACTACCTGCATTAGCTCTTCAAGGTTTTAGGAAGGGAAATTAGAAGAGCAAGGAGAGATGAGACCTGTTCTTTGCTATCCATTTTCTTACACTGCAGCAGCTACCTTCCGAACTGTAAATCTGTATGGTTAGACTATCCCGAAACACAGAATCACGGAATGGAAGGTTATAGTTCATTAGGTCTGCATGAGATAGGAGAGAAGGGAGACTTACCCTAGTTCCACTGAGAATTAAAAGACATCGCTACTGACTACTGTTATAAAATACAAGAAAGCATATTTAACAATAAACTCTTCATTTTTAACTAGCTAAAATTCCCTATTCTCCCTGAAGTGGAACAATTTAACAACTTTATTTTAGGAGAAATAATTGGAAATAGCATATTTAAAGATCAATCACAATTTATTTTGATTCAGTAAGCATTGAGAATTTTGGACAAAAAACCCAGGAGCAAAAGCATTCGGTGTTTTAATAGCCAAGTTCTAAGGAAAGTTGACATCACAAATTCTAGAGTAACAATACTAATAGCACGGGTGCCAAACTCGCTGCATTATGTTGCCATCACGTGACGTTTTGCGACGTTTTCCCCATTCTGGGGTGAACATGGCCTGCTTGTGATGCATTCAGCCCATGGGCCACCAGTTTGACATCCCTGCTGTATAGCAATTCATTAAGTGAATCTCCTCTGAGCTGAAAAGACCTATGTATTTCAGGAAATTTTGCTTTAAAGCTACTATTGCGCCACAGGTAAACATCTACTTAACCTAGGCAACCTTAGAAAGTTTTCCAGGGAATCCATTAGGTCTTGTCTCACATACCCTACAGAGGTCAAGAGTATAAAATGCAGATGACTCATGCATGTAGTTCTTCTGAATACACTGTTCATTTTTTAAATCCTCCACAAATAAAATCCCAGAATTACAACGTGTGTTAGGCTACCAAACCAATTGAGCAAATTTCATATTGTGTTGACTTGCTGTTCAAATCTACTAAAATTTAACAGAAAAACAACTGTTTCCCTAACTACAATATTAATCATTTAGCTGTACTACATTAAACTAAACATTGTAAGCCAATTTGTGTTCCATATTCTAATAAGGTGATCAAGCTTTACACTCATTAGTCCTGTTCTAAAATTGAATTATTCTTGCTTTTCATATTGCTCCCACAGAGACCAGAGGCATTTGGCTCCACAGAGACAAGGAGTCCTTATGAGGGCATTACTGAAAGTATATTACTTAATTAAAGAGGATTAGGGATCTATGAATAGCCTTGTTTGTTAGACAGAACAGCTTAGAGTTTATTTGCTCAGACTGTTAATGACTTTTTATTTTTATTTATTTAAAAAAAAACCTTCTTTTCCTAAAGAAGCAGCTTTTACCAAAATTACCTTGTATTATAGGGCAAAATAATGTTTATCAAGCAACAGATGTAAAAAGTCCAAGTTTGTAATCTGAGGACCACTGAGGTTACTAAATACAGTAAAGAATAAAATGGTCAACTGTATCTACTACGTGTTTTAAAATGCTGACATTTTCCCACCTCATTTAGCAGCCTACATTAATGTTCTAATCCTGTGGTTTCAAAATATGCTGTCTCTAGGGAACCCTTTCCACACTGACTCATCTGCAGAGGAATCTCTCCACGATTTAAAAAAAAAATGCTGAGGCATGTTGTTATTTTATAAAGATATTCACCAGCCGTGCATCAACTTGTACTGTGTTACATCAGGGATACAGAAGGGATCTTGCAGGCTAATCTAGAGGACACCCGAAGGGGAAATGTTGTGCAATCCCGAGAGAATTTTAAGTTCTACAAAATTCCACTCGATGCATAACACAGAGTAATATCAAACAGCTGTCAAACCACATTTTGGAGATTTCTTCTGCCATTACTGATCCTTGTTAAGTATCTGTCTTTATATAGCAGGCTAAGACAGTTATTTGTTGATGCAACATATGAGAAATCTAGCTATGCAAGACCAATAGTGAAATGTTCCTTCCACCTTTTAGTTATGTTCTCTCTTAATTTTTAGTTGAAATTTAACTTCTTTTTGGATTGGCTAGAAACTTTAAAAAGGCACAAAATCAATCCAGAAATAAACCAAGGGCTATGAACAAACCACAGGGGCACATCGTTGTCACACATCATATTCACCTTTGTTGCAAAGAGCAAGCAAACTGTTTATTGCTCTAAAACCAGTCAATGTTTCTTCAGTGGACCCTATTGTACTAAGCCAAAAATACAGGAAATCAGCTTAACTAACTATATGGTATGAGCCCTAAGGAATCCATTAAGTACCTTTCCATTTTTTTTTCATTAGTTGTAGATTTGTAGAGGCCTAATAAAGCATTTTAAATCTTTTTAAAAAATGCTTATTTCTATTTTCTTTAAAAGTACTCAGAACAGCCAGGGAATGATTTTGGCTGCTGTTCACATATTTTTGTTGACTGCCATCATCTATTCCTGATCCTAGCAACAGTCATCCTTCCAGATGATTTTCCTTTTCTTCTTATCCCACAAAATACTAGCACATCAGAAGCAATGCCAGCCTTCAGAGGTGGCTTCAAAATATCAGAACATTAAACAATGTTTAAAGCCAAAGGTCAGTGAAGGTTCTATTCTTATTCCATCAGCTGCCTATGTTAAGTGTTTTTCACACTTGTCAACTTTAAGATGAGTGGCGCTCAACTCCCAAATTCCCCAGCCAAGATGCTGGGATCTAGTTAATGCCCTAAGTCATGAAAAAGGAAGCAACAGAGGCTAGTGACAATAAAAAAGGGTGTTGGTACTTACCTGATACGCTTCTTCTCATAGTGGGGGAGGAGTATTCAGGATGGGTTGACCTTGTCCTCTCATTGATTGGGCTGAGTCAGATAAGTTCTTTGGGCCACGCCCTGGTCAACAGGTACTACCCAGTTATCGACTCAGCCCCTCAACGGGCGGCTGTGATCATCCCAAGCTCCTGGAAAATCTTAAAAAAAGGATTGAACTCATTGTTAACTGGATTGCATTCGCTGCCTCCCTGCCTGAGTGAGTAACTGGCTTTTGGCTGATTCCCTGGCCAGGAAGAGAGAGAGAGCATGCGCTCCCCCTCCACCAGGGGGTCAAGCAGCGAACCGTGGTGTTTTTAAATGCAGTGGAGCGCAGCAGCAACCAGACAATCAGCAACCAGACAGAGCAGTGTTTCCATCCTTATGGAGGGGAATTATTATTTATAGATAGTCCTCAAGTTACAGCCATTGTTCAGTGAGTAAATAGGGCAATTTGGGGTCTTGGCAAGCAGCTCAGATTTACATCAATTGCAGTGTCTCTTGGTGATGTAATTGCCATTTGTAACCATAACCTGCTGGATTTCCACAAGCACAGTCAATGGAGAAGCCAACAAGGAAAGTTGGAAGTCATTCCCAAGGAGGCCTGCTACAGAGTAGGAGTTCCCCGGGGGAGCGGGGAAGGGAGGCTGACAGCACCTCTCCACCCCTCAAGCACTACTACCATCCATGCTCCTTGTCTGGAATTCTCATGTAATAACCTGTGTGGTCCTGGGATTATGACAGCAACCCGGACTTTTGTCCTGCAATCACATTGTTTAGCAACAGAGATGCTATTCCAAATTTCCATGATAACCACGACGGACCTGAACTTTGTTGACGCAAGAAAATTGACATCTCAGGAATGGACCAAGAGTGTACTTGGAGGGAGGTGACCTGAATCTCTAGACATCTCTTATTTTGCAAAGCAACTGAAAAAATCATCCCTGGAATGGCTGTTGCTGGAACAAATGCTTTTTGTCATCTTCTAGGAGCTAAAATTGTGTGTGTGTGTGTTTTCAAAGCTTGGTAATATTATCTTTTGGAACTCCTGGAAGGGATCAATATTCTCCTCATAAGTCCAAGCTATTGCATTAGGCTTCTCTTTGAGAAATGCCACAATAAAATGTAACTCACATGCAAAATTGGATGAAGAGGTCTGCCATACAAGTCTTCTAAAGCCACCCAACTGCAACCAAATAAATCAGAGATTCTGATCATGTTAGCCTAAAGGTCATCTTCTATGTCCCTAGATTGCATGCTTGGAAAGTTCTTTATTGGGGTAACAGGGAGAAAAATCTGAATACATAAAACTAACTCCAGGCTGCTTGGCAGCAAGCTAATGATGACACTGAAACAATGCTTTAAGGCAGAGGTGTCAAACTCAAGGCCAACAGCCTGGATCTGGCCTGCGGGATGCTTAAATCCAGCCTGCAGAGCCCGCCTGGAAATATCAAAGGACCAGTCTGCAGTGCCTCTGCCTAGGGCCCATATTTGGCTGGCAGAGTGCTGCTGGATGCCGGGGACGCCAAAAATGGGCCACAGGGAGGCCCTTTTTCGCCTGTTTTTGGCCAACAGAGTGCTGCAGGAGGACATGGAGGGCGAAAACGAGGTGCAGGGGATCTGAACGTTCCCCCGCTCCCCTTTTGGTGGGTAAAGTGCTGCAGGAGGCGTCTGTCCCATCTCCCACATGTTGCGCCCCCCCCCGCCATGCTGGCCTGCGGAGAACTGCAATGTTGATCTGGCCCTTGAAGAAATCCAGTTTGACATCCCTGCTTTAAGACGTCCTCCCCAAATGGTTAATAGAATATCTTTGTACCTCTTGAGAGAGGGCATATAGAATAGTCCAAAGTTAAAAGGAGACAACTGTGACTCAGTCTAATTAAAACTTGGTATAGCATAAACTTAACTCACATAAACACAAACTACTCTTTAAGAATAGCACCTGTGTTCTAAATGGGCCTCTAGCAAATCTTTACCTGTATAAATTCTTCATAGGGTATTTTTGCTCAATCGAACACCTCCGCCAGAACTATCTATCTTAGGGCACAGAAGCCAGAGGTAATGAGGTAGGTGGACAGTAATAATACACCCAACTTTTTCAAGGCTTGCATTAAAGACTCAAAAGAACAAAGCCAAGAGTGCCGCATGTATTTCAGACAAAAGACAAAAGTAATGATTAGTTGGCTACCTGTCATTTTTCCCCCACCAGCATTCCTATTACTTAACCTAAAACAGACTTTTAAAAGGGACCTTTAATGATCATTAAACATACCTTTAACCCTTTAATTAAAATGCAGGCTGCAAATGAATGCATTGCATAAGCCAAAAATAGCAATACAGCTGGGTCACCTCTGGCAGAATGCTACCCACCACCCTGCACAACCTTATTGTAGCTATTTCCTTTTGAAAGTACCACCGTCATTTAACTACCAAGTTTGAAAGAAAAACTAAACCTTTGCTACTGAAAAAGGGGGGGGAGGGCAGCGGGAAGAGGGAGAGAAAGGAGGAGCTTCCATGGGTAACAAGCTAAACTACTTTATGCCATAAAATATCAAAGTATTTTTTAGGATAAGCTTTTCATTAGCAATGCTTAACCACCAGGCTGAAACTCCAAGCATAAAAATGCTCCTGCATATTTATATGAATGCATTTGTTTATACCGTAACTGGGTGACACTCTCTCTCACTCCTAGGAAGCAGGCAATGGTAAACCAATACAGAAAAAACTTGCCAAGAAAACTGGAGGAACTAGTCAGGCAGTTGCCAGAAGTCAAAACTGCTTCAAAGTGCATGCATGCATGCGCGCACACACATCAGTGGTGGGTTCCGGATTCCGTTCCAACCATACCGGTTGGAACAGCCCTGGAGTTACCCACATGCACGCGGCGCACGCATGCGTTCTAGCATCAAATGACGCTTCCGCAAGCCTCTGCAACGCTCTAGCTGCTCCACAGAGCATTGCGCAGGCGCCGTACACGCCATGCACATGCGCAGAAGCACCAAAAGCATAAAGCACAGATAAGGAGCACGGGCAGGCGGGTGGGTTCTCTGGAGCACCGTACCGGAATGGTACCAAGTGCCCCGGGCAGGATCCGGTACGCCCGTACTGGGGCATACCACCTAAAACCCACCACTGACGCACATATACAAATTAGTGAGGATCAAATAATTTGAATCTCACTGTTCCATTGGTCAAATATATTAAAAAGAAATTTTATCTATAAATAAAAAACACTCAATTTAAGAGAACTAATAAACAGAAGGAAGCCAAAATTGTTCATCAGAAAGAAATGATTTAAATTATTTCACTGTACCAGTAAAACTTTCAATTTTACAGGGAAAGTCCTTCATTTATCACAATTTGAATTTTGAGGTATTAAGGCCTTATTTTTAATAGGAAAACCATCTTTGGGAGGCTGTAAGTCTGAGTCAACAAAATTATTCCAATTTGTCTGTTCACACATTAGAATTCCAAAAAAGGGAGGGGTGGGAAAACAACCAAGACAGAAAAAGATGACTGGCACGGAATTATAAACCAAACCAAACCCAGCCAAAATTAGCCCCTGATGCAATCAAGCCATCATTCAAAAACTGTTTTTAAAAAGATCTAAACAGACATGCATTTATAGAATTTCAGAGTTAATGCTTGTTAATGCTTGCCTAATACTTCTAAAAAGAAAACAGGATAAGCAAGGAAGAAGGGTGTGATTTCTCAACAAAAAATAGAAATAAGACACATCATTAGACAGTGAAAAGTACCTGTTACTTGAGTTTGTTAACTGGAGCTTGTATATTGCACAATTTGCCACCATTTCTTCCCTGTCCCTTGGATATATCTGCTTTGTCACATGAATGACATATAGGAATACAGAGCCACCTAATCAGGTTTCCATGTAAGATATGGAACAGTTAATCGAGATGACAGTCAAAGAAAAAATATTGTGGCACAACTCTTATTTAAAAGCATCTATGAGATAGCTACCATACTTAAGCCACAAGGCTTGCACATACATTTTTAGGTTCTGAAAAAATTAAGCAATTATTGATGATGGCTTGCAAACCGCAAGAGGGAAAGGTTGATTGACTTGGTATTTATAAAGCCTTACAGTTCAAAAGTATTTTGTGTCTGGAGAAATACTGCACAGTTTCATAATTGGACCAATGGTGCTTTATCACTCTTAAGACAAGGGTTTGAGTAGTATCATATTTATTATAAAGGAAGATCACTCTGCATTTAAGATGACTCCACTAAAATACAATATTAGTATAGGAAAAATGCATGCATCTCTTTCCAATTTTTATATTTTTAGCAAATCTAGTAAGATCTAAAATCTCCTAAATTTTAATATTTCTTTTCCTGGAAACAGAATTGTGTGATCTTTTCTTTCCTTACCTGCTGATTTGCTTCATTCCCTAAACCCAGTTCTAAACCATGACTCCCCTAGGATTTTTCCTAGAAGGAAAGGGAAAATATTTGCGCTTATGTATTTTTATGTAACTTGTGTCTACTTGAATATTCCTCTGTGAAATTGACAAAGCTGGTATATGCAAAGGGTGAATGAATAAACTTTAATCACTATATTATTTTACAAGCAAATAATTCCAATTGGTTTTAAATCCAATTGAATTACTTTTTTGTCCTGACCCTGTCCATTTTGTAAATGTGGTTTCTGGTTGACGTAAATGCACTCATACACAAATGCAAGACTCTTATGCGTGCACACATCATGATTTATCTGGGCTTAGAAAAAACTGGGCATGGCACAGGATTTTTATGCTATGGTTTTTTCTGTCTATTCTTTCTTTATTTGGGGAAGAGGAGAGAGGCATCAACTTCAAGATTGTCTTCCTTTGAGGTAAATACTATAGTGCTGTGATGGCGAACCTATGGGACGTATGCCCAAAGTGGCATGCAAAGCCATGTCCCCCGGCACGCGCAGCCTTGCCTGTTTGTCCTCTGGGTTTCTGGAGCGCATGTGTGTGTGATGATCAGCTGCCCTTTGCGTACACAGCAGTGCCGAAAACTAGTGTGCACATGCACGCTGGCCAGCTGATTGTTGGTTGCGCATGCACGCCAGAACCCAGACATTCGGCTTTTCCAGAGCACAATCCCTTTGCGCGTGTGGCAGTGCCGAAAACCGGTGTGTGCATGCGCGCTAGAACCTGGAGATTCGGCTTTTCCAGAGCGTGGCCCTGATGAGCACACGCACACGCGACGTTTCCACACGACCTTTTTAGCACTTGGTGTCAAAAAGATTCACCATCACTGCTATAGTGGGGTAGTGGTGTCTTATTATTTAAATCTACATGCATGTGCATTAGTATAAGTCTCATCCCTCTATCCATCACCGTCTTCTCCTGCTAAATGGATGTTAGCCTCACTAACAGTCCCCAGAAACACTTCTGCTTTTTCATCTGACTGGGCGCTCCCAGACTCTTTGAATTGAAAATTATTAAAATTAAAGAGAAGGAAAGAGAAGCTCGGAACAGGCTTGGAACACTGAGAAATCATTTTTTCTCCCGCTTGGACCAAATTAAACTTATATGAAAACAAATTTATAGAACATCTTCATTAGCAAAACTAATGTGATAATAATATAATTGCCAATGGGTCTGTGGGGTTTAATTGGTCTATTTGTGGCACAGAGGTTGGAATGCAGTATTGTAGGCTAATTCTGCCAACTGCCAGCAGTTCAGTTCTCACTGGCTTAAGGTTGACTCAGCCTTCCGTCCTTCCTGAGGTGGGTAAAATGAGAACACAGATTGTTGAGGGCAATACGCTGACTCTGTAAACCACTTAAAGAGGATTGCGAAGCACTATATAAGTCTAAGTGCTATTGCTATTGCTACTTTATTTTCTCTAAAGAGTTCAAGGCAGCCTACAGTAAATGTTTTTTATCCCCCTCTTGCTCCCATTTTACTCTGGTTTCATAATCAGCATTATAATTTATGTTCATATATACTCAAAACCAATCATATAGATTTTTCATTTTGTTTACTCTCATGTACCAACAGAAAAATATTCCATGCTAATTATCAGCCCTTTTTGGAAAATTAACAGAATCCAAAAGCTTTTTGTGGTTCATCTTTCTCTTTAATTTCTAAAAACCTACATAACCATATTAACTCAATTTTGGGTATCTAAAGTTACAGTATCAGACTACTCTAGGAATATTTATAATAACTACTTTACTCAGCAACCAGTTTGCTCTTCTGCAAATTAATGAGTTCAGTGAGCAATTATGTTCATTACACACATTCGTGATATTAAAGTTTTTGTTTACCAATAGCTCCTGATTTCAGCTATTTGACTATTTCCCGCTGGCATGGTTCCTACCAATTCAACAATGCTGAACAAGCTGTCAGCCTCTCTTATGCTAACATCCATGACAAGGAAAACGTATAAGGCCAAAACCTGTTAAGGTGAATTAAAAAACAAACAGAAAACTAGTCACACTTACAACTGACATAAATTAATCTTCTCACTTAAATTCTCCAAGACTTCTGAGCTGGCGTTACTTTTGATTGCAGAACAAAGAACTTTAACAAATTCTGAGGACTAGAAAGTATGTTTTTACAAAGAGAGGCTACACACCATAAAAATTCAAAAAGCTGGCTTTCATAACATTTGCTGCCAAGATAAATCATTCTCACTTTGTTAATGCACTGTCATTTATTTCCGCAACACACACTTATAATGTATAAAAAAAATCATCTAGTGATTATGCAGTAACAAGCCTATTTGAATATACATGAACATACACAGATGTACCGAGTTCTGTATTTCATCAATTCAAAATCAAGATTCAGCAGGCTATGAATAATTAACTACTCTCTATAGGTTCACATACAAAAAGTTTTAAATATACTTCACTAGATGTGTAGATTAAACATAAATCAGAGGTCTGCATTAACATTACATCAATAACCTAAAAATCATTTAGAAATATGTTACAAGTTAATGTTTTCAATGAAATGGATGTGAAAACAAAATTCTGCATTGGCTTATGTCACAATAAGTTCTAAAAATTTACTGGCTCAATGTTCATTTACTATAGGCATCCTCAATTTATGACCTCAATTGAGCACAAAATTTCTGTTGCTTAGCAAGGAAGTTGTTAAGTGTATTTTGCCCCATTTTACTACCTTTCTTGTCACGGTTGTTAAGTGAATCACTGCAGTGGTTAAGTTAGTAACACAGTTAAGTGAATCTTGCTTCCCTATTGATTTTGTCAGGATTGCAAAAGGTGATCACATAACCCTGAGATGCTGCATTGTCATAAATTCATGCTAGTTGCTAAGCATCTGAATTTTGATCACGTGACTACAGGAATGTTGCAACAGCCATAAGTGTGAAAAACTGTCATGTTCCTTTTTTCAGTGCTGTTGTAACAACAAATGGTCACTAAACAAATGGTTGTAAGTTGAGGACTATCTCTAATAGGGAGCAAATGAATTTCAATGGCAACACAAATATTATAGCAGTGTTACCTTCAAAGCATTTCGTACCATACAAAAAGAAAATGTCAGATATACAGAAGAACAATATAGCAATTGCTATTGCTATAAGAACAATGTCGACATAAATTTGTATTTAATAACTGCATAATACTCTTCTGCCTCAGCAGGTGGCAGCACTTAGCTGAAATTATCTGGGCTTAGAAACTAAGCAGGATCAGTGCCGGTTAGTCCTTGATTTACGACAGGTAATTTAATGACCATTTGAAGTTATTATGACATCAGAAAAGGTGCTATAAAGCACTTCTGGCCATTGTAAAAAGTTGTTGAGCCCTCCCCTCCCTCCCCCCATACACCCAGTTATTTGATCATGATCTGGATGTTTGGTAACTTATAGGACCAGTTGCCAAGTGCCTGCAGCCATGTGATTACCATTTGCAATGTTCTTTGCCGGCTTCCCCAGAAAGTCAGTGAGGAAGCTGGCAGGAAATGTTGCAAGCTGCTGTGCTGCCTGTCCCACAGCTGAGATTCCCTCGCTGGAGGGAGCTCTTTGAGAGTGCAAGGGCTGCTTGCCGGGAGGGAAACTCAGCCTTTATTTACCCTAAATCACACTACAGCATTCTTTAGAGTATATCCCCCTCCCCTTCAGAGCCATCAACATCCACATTATTTGGACACAGTGTAGTTCAATGCCATTGTCTAATACATTGACAGAAATGACCTTATTCTGTTTTTTCCCCTTAATAAATTGATATCAGAAAGATGATGTGCTGTTGCCTTACACTATGTCATAATTGCAGCAGTGGTATAAAATTAAATTTAAATATGTAGCTTAATAGCCTCTTCCCTGTCGGAAAATTAAATATAGAATTTGACTGCATTATGTCATTTGTTTCTAGAACCAGAGCACTTTAAAGAGTAAGTAATTCAATATTTCCTGCTGTGTACCAGTTAAACATCAAATGTCAGCTAATATTATAGAAGAAATGAGCAGTAAAGTCTTCATTCTAAATGAACATATAAAATAAATTTCCTACTTGGTTCAAGTACCACAATCTTTATCTGAAAACTTAAAAGAATATTGTAGGAACCTTAAGAACTATGGTCCAACAAATTTTATTTTACTAAAAAAAGCTTTTGTGATTCGTTGAAATAAATTTGGTTAGTAATTAAGATGGCAACAGATTTTGCTTCTTTGAAAAAAATAAACTTGACTACTTCTCTAGAATCCTATAAACAAAAATGAACATTGTGCCAACTACCCTATCTTTGGCCTTTCACATCTGATTCTGGTGATGGATCTTTAATGCTTTTCTATGGTGGGATGCACATTCCACAACTGTTCCACTTCAGAGGGTAGCATATTGTCTCCAAAGCTGGCTGAGGGATTATGGGAGTTGAAGTCCACAAGTCTTAAAGTTGCCAAGGTTGGAGACCCCTGATCTAGCGTATGGTAGCATCTTTTTCAAACAGTCCTCCTGATTTTTTGCGATCATAAACTAACTCCTTGTTTGCAGATGACACCCAATTAATAGCAGGAAGTTACTAGGTTCTTAGGGAACTGGACTTCAACCATTAAAATAAAAATAAAATAACCATTAAAATATCATTCATGATTTGGAATGATATCTGTATTTTATTTTTATCCTTTGACATAATATTCAACTGGAACTATAATTATTTGAAAATAACTGCACTTTAGAGCTACTAAACAAACATTTAGTTCCAAGTGAACCACATAAACTGATCATATGAATTAATGGTAAAAAAAACAAACAGAAAAGTGTGTTATCATATCAGGAGGAAACTACAAGTTATACCACCATTTAGAAACTGGAAGGAGAGGAAATTACCTGCTTAGGCAAAATTAGCAATGTCAGTAGACACACTTTGCATCTTACTGAACTAGAAGAAAACTATCAACAAGCATCTTCTCTAGTTATCTTTAATCCAAAAGTATTACAAAGTTAATTTGATCAGTTATGATCAAGAAGATAGACAAAATAAAGAGATACCTGCTAAAGGTGAATCATTATTTAGAACACTGATATGGCCACCCAACACAAATACTATGATTCATTAGAGCAACCGGCATTTAATAAGATCTGATAGAATGTTCTGTGACCTATTCATTATTGCAACAATCCTATATGTTCCCTACCTACCATACTATTTAGGGCTTTTAACTGATTTCTCTCAATTTCATAGTGTTTTAGGCAGAAAGTTACAACACAGTTGATTGACTCTGGATTAGGAGCCGAGGTGGCGCAGTGGTTAGGGTGCAGTACTTCAGGCCACTTCAGCTGACTGTTATCTGCAGTTCAGTGGTTCTAATCTCACCGGCTCAAGGTTGACTCAGCCTTCCATCCTTCCGAGGTGGGTGAAATGAGGACCCAGACTGTGGGGGCAATATGCTGACTCTGTAAACCGCTTAGAGAGGGCTGAAAGCCATATGAAGCGGTATATAAGTCTAACTGCTATTGCTATTGCTATTACTTGATCCAGCGGCACACCAGACACAGAAAGCTACCTCATGCGGAGGATTTAGTAGGCCTCAAATTACAAAACTGAGGAGAAAATTAGTATGAGAAACTCCTTTTAAAAAGCACATACAACCAGATATGAACAGGGGAAGCTCATTTATTATAGATCATAACAAGCAAGAAAAATGCAGCTGATATCATGTGAATAAAAATTTAAATAGTGTACAGATAGTCCTCAACTTATGACAATTGAGCCCAAAACGTTATGTTGTTAAGTGAGATATTTGTTAAGTGAGTTTTGCCCCATTTCACGATATTTCTTGTCACAGTGTACCCAAGTTTTCAAAAACTGGCCTTTGCTTGCATAATAATAAAGGTCTGCAGAGCTTGTGGGCAGCCTGTTCTCACCTGGCAAGAATTTTTGTGGAAGTTTTCAAATCTAGGGTTTCAATAGCACAGAATTCTGCCTAAGGCCCTTAAAAAGGAAAGGTGGCTTGATGCCTTCAAAGAAATCCTTTACAAATGATTGTTCAGATTTTTGTTCTGGGGAGGTCTGGACCAGACAAACATACCATTCCACTTTACAACACAACCAGACTGTGAGCCTCTGCTTTGCTGCTGCTTTGGCTGCGATTGAAACGGGGAGGGGGGCATGGTATTTGGGAGGGGACTAACTGTTGTGCTGGAGGAAGATTCTGGAGTTTGAACTGTCCACCTTCTTACTTACTTACTTGTAAGGTCTTACTTACAACCTATAAAGCGCTCCATGGTAGTGGATCTGGCTATCTGAGAGACCGCCTCCTGCCAATTACCTCCCTGTGTCCCATCAGATCGCACAGGGTAGGCCTCCTCCGAATTCCATCCGCCAGTCAGTGCCGACTGGCGACTACGCGGAGGAGAGCCTTCTCAGTTGCAGCTCCGACGCTATGGAACAACCTCCCCGTGGAGATCCGTACCCTCACCACAGTCCAGGCCTTCCGCATAGCCCTTAAGATCTGGCTATCCCGTCAGGCCTGGGGATAGGATTTATTCTCACCCCGCCCGAATGTTGAGTGAATGTTGTGTTTTTATGGTTAATTTTTTTACTCACGTTTTTTTTTCTTCTTTCAAGTCTTGTCTTGCACTCCCTCCCCCTATTGTTGTAAGCCGCCCTGAGTCCCCTCAGGGAAAAGGGCGGCATATAAATGTTCAATAAAATCTAAAAAAAATCTAAAAAACCTTACTGCGCATGCGGAGGAGGGTTCCCGCCAAGGCCAAGGGCACCGGCATTCCATCCTGGTGATGCCTTTCGAAGTTATCTCACACCTGACACTTGGGAGAATTATGATTGGACTGTAATTGGGATGCCAAGGGGAGGGGAATGAATTATACAATATATTATTCGCTTTCGCGCCTAAATAATCAGACTTCGCTTTGCTTCGCTTCTGTTCATTTATAATTAGTAAAAGTACACTTGATTTCCATCAATGGAGTCTTGTGGTTTTCTTTCCTGATTATCCAATGAAGAAGTGCTGACACAGACCCAATCTTGACAATTTGACTGTTTACAGATCCTTACAATTCTTCCTATTTGCATAGCAACCCAGGGAAAAGTAGCTGAGATGAAAGAGACAAAACTGAACAAATAGCTGCCAGGCACCAATCTGTTGCTTTCCCTCTCCCCTCCTTACAGCCACTGCCTTTAAGACGGCAGGGAAAAATAAAATTGTTATTTCTCATTAGTGGCAGAAGAGTGGGAAAGAAGGGATTTCTGTTGTTCTAGTAACACCACCACCACACCACCCCCTGCAGGCAACCATTAAGTTATTGATGTCTGTCCTTAGGGGTTGTTTCAAATCTCTATGTCTATTTCAGCTATCAGAGCAATGTGCCATCATGGTTACAGCTGCTGCAAAATGTGCCCGGCTGCAAATTTGCCAACATGCTAACTTTTAATCTATGCTGCTAGCAAAAGCTTTAAATGCAAAAGACAATAGGTTTTGTGACTTCAAATTTGCCATTTTACGGAAACTATTCCGGGGTTATTTATGTGATTGTTTGCAAATAGCCTAGATCCTGGAGCTGCTCCCTACATCAAAGATCATAGTAGGAATAGAGTGAACAGTCAATCAGCTTCAAAACTATTTAGAAGGATGGGGTGGAAATAGTGCTCAAAATAGAGGATAAAACACCATGTTACACTTGTACCACTAAATTTGGTCCATCCATTTTCTTAATATTCAGGTAGCTAAAGTAACTACAAGCAGAATTATTTGTATGGTAAGCAAGAAAAGACCACCATGTTTCCACAATAATAAGACTCCCGAAATAAGCACTTGACCTTATTTTTTTTTTGGGGGGGGGGCTTATTATTTTTGAGGTGCAGGAGCCACCAAGTGTGGTCACTTCATGGCTGCTGCTATGTTGCAATATTTTTGGGGAGGGTTTTTCAGGGGAGGACTTATTTTAGCGCATGCGCTCAAAAGCCCGATTGGGCTTATTATCCGGGGTGGTCTTATTTTTGGGGAAACAGGGTACTTCACTTGCAAGTGGTAAAATATTCTGAGGAGAATTAGCATTAGTATATTTGTAATCTCATCAGGATAACTGTGATGGCGAACCTATGGCACGCGTGCCACAGGTGGCACGTGGAGCCATTTGTTAGGGCACACAAGGCGTTGCCCTGTCAGCTCCCTGAAGCCTCCAGAGGGTACAAAAACACCCAACACGCAAACCAGCAGTTCAGGAACTGACTTCCAGTTTGTGTGTTAGGCCATTACTCGCACTCTGGAGCCTTCAGCGAAGCCTCCTGAAGGTGAAAAATGGCTGTACGGGAAACCCGGAAGTTCGGGAACAGTGACTTCCAGTTTTTCCGTAGGCCGTTTTTCACCCTCCGGAGCCTTCAGGAGGCTTCCCTGAAGGCTCTGGAGGGCGAAAAACGGCCCTACAGACAAAGTGGAAGTCACTGTTCCTAAACTTCCGAGTTACCCGTACAACCGTTTTTTCGCCCTCCAGAGCCTTCAGGGAAGTCTCCTGAGGCCTCTGCAGAGCTTCCGGGGGGCAGGAGAGGCTGTTTTTACCCTCCCCAAGCTCCTAGAAAGCCTCTCTAGCATGGGGAAGGCGAAAAATGGGTCCATTGCGTACCAAAAGCAGGGGGGAGAATGGGGGTCACGTGCACATGCGTGCAGGGGGGGTGTCACACATATAGCATTATGGGTGTGGGCACATCTGCGCATGACTCCCCTGTGTTCCCCCTGATTTTGCCACGCGATCTGAAAAAGGTTAGCCATAACTGATCTATAAGATTATCCTAAAAAAAAAAAAATACTACTTTATTTCAGTATGCAACACTTGGGGGAACCTTAGCAAAAAAGTTAACCTTAAACACATTGATCACTAATCTCATTGCAATTTTATTTAAGAAGTGCAATATTAAGATAAAACTACAACAATTTTATAAAGAGAAAGAAATTCAATTTTGAATTGAAAAGAGCTTGCATTACTTCAAAGCAGAAATTTCCTACTCTACCCCACACATATGACTTAATTCCACTTTGTTTGGTATTAGTATGTTTTTCAAAGAATTTTTTGACATACAAGAAACCGAAATTTAACTACGGTAGCTACAGTCAGTTCTTGCCAGCTTTACAACCTCAGCTTATTTTCTATCATTTGCCACAAGTAAACAATGACAAACCCAAGATAGGAATCCTTTCATCACAGCATGCTATCTTGCTAGTTACCAACAGAGGAGATTAGCATACTTCATTAAGTAGGTTAGTGGAATTTTTTCAGTGAGATTAATGCAAGTGAAATACCCAAGTAAAGGACTTAATGCAGGCACATAATTGCTTATATTTTCAACTTCCGGCACCTAGCAAAACTATACGTTTGGGAAAACGTTACAAGCATATGAAGAAAAGCAGCAGCCTTAATGGAACTCCTTGGGTCTTAATTATATTTGACTCCACAGTTTTAAAGATGTCTCTTCCCACTTCAGTTCTGTGATTCTGTTAAAACTGTTTCAGCATTTAGAAAACACTATGAACGGAGAAAGCATGCTTCATAGAAAAATAGGTTTGCAACTAAAAAAGCTAAATTGCCTCATTAGTAAGAAACAATTGAAGGCAACTGCAGAAAAGCAACAAAATATACAATAAATTAAGATAAAAACTGAAGATTATTTTTAAGGTGTTCATTGTTTGTACCCAATCTTTGTCTTTGTCCTCATACAATTATGATATATAGTCAAGTCTTGTCTGCAACAACATGCTCTGCTGTTCAGTAGGTGACACCTCCTTTTAGTTCTATCAGTTTGCTAAAAACTGGCTTACTATTTGTTATTGAAATAAATTCACAAATACTCCACTTTTACTTGTTGAGAGAGAGAAAGAGAGAGGGCGGGAGGAACAAAGATGGAAAGACATTAAAAACTAGTCAGAAATCATAGAAAGCTAAAAATACTTGTCCACTAAATTGTCCAATTTTTTTAAAAAAATCTGAATGAAAGGTTTTATGTGTTTCATCCCAAATTAGAACTTTGTTGGAAATCTTTAATGCCACACAAAATATAAAACAAGTTCTTCATTCAATGCTTAAAAATGTAAAATTCAGTCCATAATCAGAGAGAAATTCCACTGAAATACTATTACCATATATGTATCAGAATTAAGAATCTAAATACATTGGTTTTGCTCATTTTAGTGTATTGGAAGCAGGTATGAAAGGAAAGGGTTTGGGGTGTTTTTCCTGTACAGAATGCAAACCATATACTACCAGAAATCTCTACACATATTTAACAAAACAAATAGATATATTAGTATCAGTACATCAGTATCCTCCCCAAGATATAAGTGCCACAACTATCCTTATTCCCAATGTTCTGGTTTTTTAATTCCTATGTTACACAGCTTTAGGACTTGAGTTATGACTAAAAGCAGCTTTACCTGCCACCGTCCTGCTTACCTTTCACTTCATCTATCCACAAAACACACACCTAGTATCTGCTGACACACCTTCATATATGTATGTATAAAACAGGGTGTGTTGAAACCCAGGTGTTAAGTGGTTTTTTCTTTCCCCTCCTTTTGTGACTAAACTCATTTTATGCACACAAAAAAGGGGGCCCGGAAAGAGTTCTTCAAGCAGTCAATTCAGGACACTCTTAAAGGCATCACTGGGGGAAGAAAAATAAGCCATCGGGAACCTCTCCCAACAAGATTTATTCATTTCACTTGGCTGTACAAAAAAGTGGATTGCACTAGGTGTGAATTAGCTGGAAAGAGGGATTGCCAATGGAATTTTCTTACCTGGAACCAAAGAAAAGTTTGGACTAACCCGGACATCGCTATTTAACCCTGGCCACATGCCTAGTATTTTTATTTTTTTTACAAATCTCCAAAACTAAAGACCAATTGAAAGATATGCCCTGCTTATCTATAGAAATTATGCAAAAGGAAAGGGAAATAAAGAGGCCAAAGCCCAGGTACAGGTAGATCTCTCTTACTATGTCATTTAGTAGCCATTCAAAGTTATGATGATCCTTAAAAAAATAACCAACCTCCGCATTTACAATTTTGAAAGCATTCCTCAGTGACACTGATTGGCACTGCAGTCAGTAAGTGTCCCATGCCTGATCTGTCCTTTTTCTTTTTTCCTCCTCTGCAAAAAGGAGAGATTAGGAAGAAAGGGACTACAGGAGAATAAGTAGATACTCAATGGGGAATACACATCAAAAGAAATGTGGTGGCATCAGCAGCTACTCAATGAGGAATACACATCAAAAGGAATATGGTGGCATCAGCAACCTCAACATCTATGTAAAGAATACAGTGCATTTCTCATTATGTGCTTGCTTACCCTCTTGTATTCTTTCTCTCTCTAAACTAGCCATTCTGCCTGGGGGGGAAGGGGTATTATTCTGCCACAGGAAAGATTACCTACAGAAATTCCTTGGGGTTCCCCCCCCTACAAAGAGATTGCTTAAGCAGGAGGGGGGCGAGAGAAAAACAAACAAATCTCTAGGCATTATTCCCTGGGCATGATCCAATTTTTTAATCCTTACCCTCCCCCCCCCAAACAGCGGAGAGATTGGAGAGGAGGGGACTACAAAAGAATAAGCAGGCTCACAATGGGGAATATACAGGCTGGGGTACACATTCCAAAGGGCGGGGAAATGCAGAAAAGGAAAGCATAGTCAGTCACAGTAATATGATTCCCACTTAATAACTGCTTCACTTAACAACAGAGCTGCTGTTCCCAATTGTGGTAGCCAGATGAGGATTATCTGTAATCCCTTCACAAGATAAAACGTGGGGCTGGCCAACTTGAATTTGCTGTTGAATTTGCTAGTTGGATTCATACTACACATTAAGTCCAGACAAGATTTGTATTGTGATTTCCTGCTATGTGTGAATCAGGTCAATCTTCAGCTCATGTTGATCGTGAGACAGAACACAGTTCTTGCCCTTAATCCATTCCATGTGTGCTTTCAACAGCACCTTAATATTCCCGCTATTAAAGATTTCAGAAAACAGATGCTAAAGTTGCCCCCCTTCCCTAAATCGGTCAGCATTTTTAATTACAACTACCAGCTGCTCTAGAACAAATATTCTTCTAGTCTACTAATTTTAATATACAAATGTTACCAGATGTCCTGCCTGGCTGTGCAGACAAATAAAATCTATGCCTTAATTATACTACTCGTCTGAGGAGCTGCCCCAAAGGCCACTGATTTAAATTAAACTTTGAAATAGTTCCCATCTGCCTGTTATACTTCAAATATGAAATCCTGCCTTTTGAGCAAGTTAGCAGCAAAATACTAACCAATCAAAAAAAAAGAAAACATTGTTCATTTCACATATTTGAAATATTTAACTTTATTTGTGTGCCGCCTTTGCAGACAAGTGAAAAAATATTTGGATTAAAAAAAAAAACCTTTGAAAACACTAAATATTTGGAGTTTATGTAAACAGCTATTTTTAATTTTAAAATCAGGAACAAAATAATGGGGGACAAGAGAGGCACATGTGTGACCATAGAATTAACTATATCTTTAAATATATTAAACTATATTTTTTAAAGCCAACATTGCTTGGACAATATAATACTATACCACTATACCACTAAATTGCCTGAGGTTGCCCTTGGATCGATCTAATATAACCAAAGCTCTGGAGGCCAATCTTCCTCTATGCTAAGGAACAAGTATTACTCCTGAGAGGAAACCACAATCAGCTACATTTGTCCCCACCCATTTATCCAAAAGAAGATGCCCCCAAGCTAATCCCAAAATGAATTGCTCAATTCTCACTGGTGGGGCAGAAATCCTATCTAAGCTGACATGCAGGTCAGAGCTAGGTGAAAAACACGACTTTTTGGTTGAACCCCGTTTCCCCGTTAAAAATTCCCTACGAAATCTGGCTGAGCTGTGCAGATCACAACTGCTTTCAGAGTATTAATATTACAGTAAATCAATTTTACATGTGTGCACAGACACATGGAAAAACATAAAAGGACTGCAGCCACGGAAGTAAGCAAACTGCCATCTTGGGCAACAGATACGTCGGAAGTGATCATTATTATGATTTACTAGGTATTTACTAGGGTTCTGCCTATTAAATACCTCAATCTGCTTTATAGTATAGAACAGGCTGGCTCTGTGGTTCCACAAGCATTTGCCTCTCTTACTTTAAAAACCCATTTAAAATAGAGCAGACAAAGACATTACATATTACATGCCATTTCCTATTTTTTAAAACTTAAAAACACAGAAACGTCCATCTTGACTTGTACTGCCCTTACACAGGAACACAAAGGAGAGCCTTTATCTAATTCTCCCAAAGGCAACCTGAGGGGAAAAAAGCACATTTTTTAATTAGTTCAAAATCAAATAATTTGTCCCATTCTGTTGTAATTCAAGATTCATATAGAAATATACTTCTCTGATATAAAAGCTGCAAAAGTTTAACTAATTCCAACTCAAATGATGCTAACTTCTACCTCAAATTAAAATTGTAATGATCTTGACACAGATGTACTACTAAATTTAGAGACCTAAACAGATATAAAAAATTGAGAAGGCACAACAATCAACAGGAAAGTCGAGTATTTATCTTTTTACATTATTTAGTTCCTTCTTGTATAGCTTTTGTAAACTTTTATCTTTTTAATATGTAAACTACCCAAAGTTACCCAGTAGTAAAATGGGTGATCAATAAATTAAATAAATAAATAAATTCTACATATTTCAATAGATTTTAAAAACATCATCAAAAGATGAAAAGATCACTGATTTCAGCAACCTCGCTCTAGGCTTAGATGTATTTTACCAATTTGGATTGCACACTGGGGTAATAATTTATAGTATCTGGAAGCTTATTTTCCAATTGGCAATCTCATTCTACGTCGAATTTTAACCTTTTCCTTTATAAAGGTTAAGAATTTCAGACAATGCTCTTTTTAAAAAAGGACAAATTATGGGTGTGACCAGGGGTGGGTTTCTCGCCCCGTTCCAACCGGTTCGGTTGGAACGGGGCCGGTGGCGTCCTCGTGCACGCGCGCAGCGCATGCATGCGTACTAGCATCTGTGCGATGCTCCAGCTGCTCCTGGAGGATCGCGCAGGCGCTGTATGCGTCCTGCGCATGCGTGGAAGCACAGAACTCGTCAAAACCGGGTAAGGAACGCGGGCGGGTGGGTGGGCCGTTCGCCGTTCCCGGAAGTTACTTACTTCTGGGTTCGCCGACCAACCGGTTCGCGGGGACCGCCGTGAACCGGTTGAAACCCACCCCTGGGTGTGACCCTACTGAGGAATAGCCCAGGTCTGGCCTTGCGTGACCCGACAAAAGCGCGCACGCCAAAAGAGCACCGACAAAACCGCGTCGCTAAAACTGCGACGTCATCAACGCGCCGACAACAGCACACCGACAACAGCGCGTCGACAGAAGGGCGATTTACAACAGTGCGTCAACAGAAGGGCGATTTAAGTTAAGATAAGGGTTAGGTTCAGGGTTAGGTTCAGGGTTAGGTTTAGGGTTAGGTTTAGGGTTAGCGTTACGTTTAGGGTTAGCATTACGTTTAGGGTTAGGGTTACGGTTAGGGTTAGGTTTACAGTGCGCTTCTGTCGGCACGCTGTTGTCGGCGCGATTCAGTGCTCATTCGTCGCTGCGCTTTAGAACTCCACGGTTTAGTCGGGCGCGCTTTTGTCGGTCGACCTTTTGTCGGTGAACCCTGACTTTGAGCTCCAGTCTTCTCTCTCAGAGGAAATTTGGAGGAAGATCATTTGAGCCTCCTGTTTTGTTTAGATCTTTCACAGAAAACCTTTCCTCTAAGTACTTGTGGTCAGTGAAACTAGACTTTTGGGGAAAACTCTTGCTTTGTCCAATCAAGAACAATACATCTATGATATCCTGAGTCTAGCCAGCAAATCTAGGAATTAAACCACCCCTCTTAACAAACCTTGCTAGAATCGTAAAGACCCAGTCCACCATCTCTGTGTAAATCGGCTTATGAGGGAATTGGGTTCCACCACAAAACCGCGGTAGACAAAAGCGCGCTCGACGAAAGCGCGTACGTGACATCATCACAGCGCGACGAAAACATCGCACTGTGAGCGGTAAATTTAAAATTAAAGCAAAAACCTTACCCTAACCCCCCCAAACCTAACCCTAACCCTAACCCTAACCCTTAACCTAACCCTAACCCTAACCCTTAACCTAACGCTAAACCTAACGCTAACCCTTAACCTAATGCTAAACCTAACCCTAACGCTTAACGTAACCCTAAAGCTAACCCTAACCCTTAACCTAACCCTAACCCTAAACCTAACCCTTACCTTTATGTGAATCGGCTTGGTTTAATTTTATTTTAATTTCAATTTAATTTATTTTTAATTTTTTTCATCGCGCTGCTGATGACGTCAGGTACGCGCTTTCGTCGAGCGCGCTTTTGTCTACCACGGTTTTGACGGGTCACGGGGAATTGCACTTTGGGGAAATCTGATTTTTCATCTAATTAGGCACAGGACTAATTATTAACTATTCCAGAAGCACATTGTTTCCTCTCTTTTAACTACAGTGGACATTTAGGGTCCATAGTATCTTTTGGCTATGCTGGCCTGAAATTCCAGTGTTATAATGACAAAACATGAGAATATCCACACAGGGAAAAACAAGGCTGAGCTGCGCTAACAATTCAAATTGGTTTCAAAACCACATTCATGATCACAGTTTCTTTTTAAGTAACCTTAATGTTTCTAAAGAAATCTTTTACCATTTACAGATTTATGACTCTCAGAACTACCATCTTATTTGGGGACAAAGAGGAGGGGGGGGAAACCCCTAAGAGTTTAAAAACCCTGCATCAGTGACAGATATTTTTAATGATTTTCAAAGAAAAAAAAAGCTGATAAAAATCAAGTAACATACAGCTAAAGACTGAAGGGAAATTTTTATCTCACTGCAAGTGCCATGGAAGCACTATTTTAAGTAACTTCTGAGGTAATTGTCTACCTGCTGACAGCCATAAAAAAATAGTTTATGGCAAGTGGGAATCCTAAACTCCTCACAGAATGGAAGCTACTCAAGTGGACATATTCCAGCTCCAAGCTTATTCTCTCTCCCACTTCAAGACACTCTATTTTAAAATTCAACACTGTAACAATAACTCTATAAAACGATGCTCTACAGCATATACACGGCATGTTGGAATGGATTCCTCAGCTTAGCCTCATTGCATGTGCGTTGGATAAAACAAACACTGACAGCTTCTTTCCATTTGTAAAGGCCCTATAGCAGCTGCAGCGATCCCACCATAGAGCAATGAATTAAGCCTGAAACCCAGCTGGAAGAGAAGCTGCCTTTTTTCCCCCCTTCACAATATAGCAAGACTATCATTGTTAACCTAGGCATTGTTGCAAAATATTGAGTGTGAGAGAGAGAGAAGGAGGGAGGGGAGAGGGGAAAGAGAAGGAGAGGGAGAGAACCTCCTAGAAAAGTAACTCCTATAAGCATGCAAATCACACACGTGCACACACCTGAACAAAGGCAAATTTCACATGTGCATATTTGGAAATGGAAAGAAAGACAAATCAAGTTATCTCAGTAAATAAATTAACTGCAAAACACTATATTATACGGTTCCACCACAAAACCACGTTCGACTAAAGCGCGCTCGACGAAACCGCGTAGCTGACGTCATCACAGCGCGACGAAAAAAGCACGCTGTAAACGCTAAAACTAAAATTAACCCCTAAACCTAAACCTAACCCCCCTAAACCTAATCCTAAACCTAACCCTAAACCTAACCCTTAACCTAACCCTAAACCTAACCCTTAACCTAACCCTAAACCTAACCCTAAACCTAACCCTTAACCTAACGCTAAACCTAATCCTAACCCTTAAACTAACCCTAAACCTAACCCTAACCCTTAACCTAACCCTAAACCTAACCTAACCCTAAACCTAACCCTAACCCTAACCCCTAACCCTTAACCTAACCCTAAACCTAACCCTAAACCTAACCCTAACCCCTAACCCTTAACCTAACCCTAAACCTAACCCTAAACCTAACCCTTACCTTAACTTGAATCGGCTTGCTTTTAAAGCGCCCTTTTTTCTCCGCGGTTGCTGTTGTCGCCCTGCTGATGACGTCAGTGACGCGGTTTAATTGGGTGCGCTTTAGTGGAGCGCGGTTTTGTCGTGCCACGATATTATACTACACTATGGCTAGGTGTTTATATCCAATTGTTTTGAATTCACATTTTGTAAGAAGAAACTTGAAAATAATATACTTTTAATATTACTGAGAGCGGGGGGGGGGGGAAAATCTAATCCAAAGAACAACTCCTTCTAACAGGTCATTCGTGCACTAGACTGTTTTCTGGTTCTGACAAAAATAAAAACCAAGCTGAAAGGAACACAGGAAGAGGATTTTGTTTTTTCTTTCGGCATGCATGGAAACGAAAGAGCAGACGGTTGGTTTAAAAGCAATCCTGACAAAACGCATTAGGTTTTTTTAAATTTTTTTAAAGGGTTTCAGTAATCAAAGTTTCCAGCCAAGCCATCAATATTAGAAGCATTATCTTCTCTGTGCTCTACTATAGCAAAATCTCAAGAAATCCACCTATTATTGTGCAGAAGTGGAGGAAAATGTATTGGTTCCATGAATTTCTAAGGACATCAATAGGCTTTATGGAGAGGAACTATAATTAACTGTTTAAAAGATAGAACCCCATGGTACATACCAACACCTGTAAGAAAACCCCAACATATTTGGAAGGAAAGGGATAAACACCTCATCCTTCCTCCCACAGGCCACATCTCAACGGCCAAACATCCCCTCTCATAACTGCTTTTCCTCAGAGGAAGCAGCTGTCCCTTTTTTTTTTTAAACACAAATGTATATTTAATACACAGTGGGCTTTTAGGTTTTCCAACTGAGGCTTCAGTGTTCACATTAATAAATCTTGCTTGGACTGCCCCAAAGATACTGCTACAAGATTAAGCATTGCTCAAATCAGTTTTAGTATCAGTTTTAGAATGACCAATGAAGAAAAACATTGGTATAATAGCAAAATGAATATATACCATGGTTAATATGTAATCAGTGTGAAAGCATCTAAAGCAGTGGTTCCCAAACGTGGCAACTTTAAGACTTGTGGACTTCAACTCCCAGAATTCTCCAGCCAGCAGACCTCTGCTGGCTGGAGAATTCTGGGAGTTGAAGTCCACAAGTCTTAAAGTTGCCAAGTTTGGGAACCACTGATCTAAAGAATCAGCCCAAACAAATTACTTCATGATGAAACTAAGTATTCCAAGTCAGACTCATAAAATCTAAATAGGCTGATTTCTAAAAAAAAAAAAAAAATCTCAGGCCAAAGTTCAACTGAGCCTTATACAAGTAGCAAAGCAGACTTTCTGTTTCAGGTTTATTGTTAGTCTGCAACTGAGTCTATCAGCAATGCCCTTCTGATCCCATTCTTTCTTCCAAACTAATAATCTATATGACAGCTTAGAGGCCAAAGACCAGAAAGAACATTACCAAACGCCTTCACATACCTCTGATATATTGCATTTGTTGGGATATTAAACTAGAAACAATTCTGGAAGCCAGTTGTTCAGCTGTAAAGCAGAGTTTTGCTTATTTATTTCACCACGTTAGCTCTTTATAAGAGAAAGATTTCTTTCTTATTTTCTCTCTATGCGACTCCTATTAAAGGTATCTGCTGAAAATGGGGATTCAGCGCATAATAGTTTCTAATTGCTTCATATACTCAGATGGTCTTAGTATTTTTCAGTTACTATGCACATTAAATTCGCACTTGATGCAAATGAATATTTAAATAACTCAATGTGAATTTTTCTCAAGCAAGGAAAATGCCCTTAATGAGCAATCCAATCCATGTATGTCCAAAAGCAACTCTCATTTTGTTCATTGGGCCCTATTTTCTAATAAACATTATTGAAGAATGTACTAAATTATTCCCTAAGATGGGAGATAGCTCTGTAGCCCTCCCAATATAACAAAACCCCTTTATGACTCTGTCGTTCATGCATATGTGTGTGGAGAGATGTGTTTATATGTGTAAAACTAGCCATGGGATCTGTAAATATATTTATCTTCAGGCTGATGGGCCTATTTGCAATCCTGAAAGCATAATATTGGCATTCTCACACATGGATACCACCACTGAGAACAGGCAATCACAAAATAACATTAGAAAGGAATCTGCTTGATCCCCACCACCTCCTCTAACCTCTCAGGATCCTCTTTATTGTCTAAGCTTCTGAGATCACAATTCAAAACAAAATATTGGACAGCAGCCACCGACTATTTTTACTTCCCCAAGATGCCTTGGGGATCTCTGGCACCAAGAAGCACTCCTGGAAATGCAGGTTATGCTTTAGGGCAGCATCTGCTGTGCAGCATGTAACTTCCTGCTTATTTTTTAAAAATGAAGACATTGAATAATAGAAATAAAAACATGTAAGGGAGGGAGCTGAGCATGCACAAGGGAAATACTATAGACTACTGGTCACTACAGGTCCCCTGTTGGGCCTCCCTTAGCTGGAAGGAAAAGCTTGGGTCACACAAATAAAAGGTTATTTTATTAATAATGCTAGCAGATACCTTTCTTTTTTTGAGATTGGGGTGGGGTAGGTGCAGAGAGGACAAGAAAGAACAGTACTAGGGGAAGCCTGTGGCAGATGGAAGGAAGTTTTAACCCCACATCTAAGAAAACTTTGTAATTTGGATCTACTTTTGAGTAACCAATAAACTATGGATTGTGGTCAGGATACAGAACAAAACGTTTAAAAGAAAAACTTAAAATGTCCTATTAATTTTGCTCTAGAAATATTTAGCTGTCTTAAGTGTTCCATTAGTGTTTTTATTGCAGAAATAATTTGGTTTTCCTAAACTAGTTTTGTTGTCCTCCAGATGTGCTAGACAACAAAATAGCTAATATTGGTTGGAGGAGAAGGAAAATGTATTTCAACACATCTGAAAAGCAGCAAGCTGGACAAGGCTCTCTCAAAGGATAATGGGATAAGTATCACTCACTACAGTATCAACCATGTTGAGTGTTCCAATCAATGTATATTTCCATTAATCCTTTACAATAGACTCTCTTTAGTTTTCTCTGGATTTTTGTACAGAATTAAAAGAAGCCTATATTTGGATGAGAGAATTTCTTCTTCATCCCTGTCATCCTTAATCCACATGAATTCCAACAGAACATAAATTAATGCAAGAAAAATAGACCTTTGCAGAAGGGGGTCTCATGCTGGATGAAGCAGGATGTTCTATCCAGACAGCTGACCATCTTCCCACATAAGGTTATAAAGATAATTTAGACGAACATCCCAACATTTTCATTTAGTCCTTCCTATATCCATCTAGATATTTTGACCTGGTGCAACAATTGCGTCCCTACCTGAACCGGGAGGCACTCGCAACAGTCACTCATGCCCTTGTGACCTCAAGACTGGACTACTGCAATGCGCTCTACATGGGGCATCCCTTGAAGAGCATTCGGAGACTTCAGCTCGTCCAGAATGCAGCCGCGCGATTGTGGGTACACCTTGGTACACCCACGTTACACCTATCCTCCGCGAGCTGCACTGGCTACCGAATGGTCTCCGGATACGCTTCAAGGTGCTAGTCATCACTTATAAAGCCCTTCATGGTATTGGACCTGGGTACTTGAGAGACCGCCTGCTGCCAATTACCTCCCAAAGGCCCATTAGATCCCACAGATTAGGCCTCCTCCGGGTTCCATCTACTGGCCAATGTCATCTGGCTACTACCCGGAGGAGGGCCTTCTCTGTGGCTGCTCCGGCCCTCTGGAATGAACTCCCCGCAGAGATTCGGACCCTCACCTCTCTCCAGGCTTTCCGCAAAGCCGTTAAAACCTGGCTGTGCCGGCAGGCCTGGGGTTGACGAGTTCCCTTCCCCACTCGAATTGTGTGACTGTTGACTGTCTTTTAAATTATCTTTGTACCTGTTTGTTGTACTCCATTCTTGTTTACCCCCCCCCCCTTGGGTTTGTTAGCCGCCCTGAGTCCCTCCGGGAATAGGGCGGCATATAAATACAATAAACCTTAAACCTTAAACCTATAAATAAAAATACCTCCAGATAGCACGGCTAATGGTTCATAAATGAAAACATCTGGAGGAATTCATATTGATGTAGTCAGGAGTGATCTAAACTAGTGCAAACAATATCCTGTTTAATATGTTTTGGGAAGTTTTCAGGCATATGATAGTCAGCTCCTTCCTTCTCATCCAATTGGACACCCAAAAGTATGTACTTCTTTGGTCACACCATCTGCTTGATACGAGATTATGAATCATACAATAGCATATCTGTTTAGGGCTTAATATGAAACATGAATGAAACTATTATGGTTTAATGTTATATCTTCATACAACCAATAGTTTATTCAATTTCCTGGTTAAACTACAACTTACTGAAGGGATTCTCAACCTGTCTGAGATGTGGAGTACACATCATGGGTGCTCTCATAAAGTGACTCACGGCAATAAACATTTTGTGGAACTGATTATCTATGAACTTCTGTAGCTCTCCCTTTCGCTATCTCTTTTTGATCGAATGGGCAGATTTTGAAACAAAGCAGGTACAATCTATCATTGCCCTTTATTTTAATTTTATTTCCTAATAACATTTAAGATCATTGGGAATATAGATAGTTTGGAAATAAAAATTATGTTGGAGACTGACTTTCTGTTTTGTATTAGGCTACCTTCTCATTTTTTTTTAATGCAGTGTTTTTTTAAAGAATATAGAAAAGTCCAGTATTATATAGCAGACTTCCAGGAGAGGATCTGCAAGCAAATTAACACATCTGGACACCATACTGGAGATTTTAGGTTTATTGCAATATACAAATGCAGCCAGAGGATATGTTCACAAATTACATCAAAACTAAAAATAAACTTCATTTTGGCTTAACATAATAATTGCAATAATCCTCTATTTAATGAGTAAATAAAAGGGGGAAGATCTGAATATCTCCATTGCACCTCCTATAAAAGTAACAATGTAGAGGGGAAGTATAAAATATTGCAATGCAAGGAGAAATACAGCTAATTACATAATAGGTAAGCAAACCCCCAAGCTGGCTTGTATATGAATGAGTCACTTGATATATTATGCACACAGAAAAGGTGTAAGCTGAAATAGTGCCAAATAAGCCAAAGATATTGATTTCTTTTTAAAAACTTCTGAAGCAGCTGAAAAGAAATTTTTTTCGCCTCTACTCAGTTCATTGATAAAAAAAATAAACAACTTACTGTGCCTTGCCACAATACTTTTATCTTCCTTGGAGGAATACAGGCATACCAACTATACCAACATATTACAGCATAGTAAAGATTACAGAAAATATTTTCGGTTGATGAGTTTAATTAAATATCAAAAAAATAAATTTGTGTTCCTTTTCAGTAAAGAAATACAGTTGGAGAGGTTTGCTCTGTTTGATTTATATTGAATAAAAAGTAAAACATTATTTCAATGTACTATATTTCTCCCTCCGTAAGATACACCCCCCCCACACACACACACAAAGTGGATGGAAATTCTATACGTCATATAGAGTAAATATTGCATCACAGACCGGGCAGCCAATCAGCCGGGGGGAGGGGGTTGGTGCAGCTGCGGCAACAGGCAGTAGCGCTGAACAGCCTGTCGCCACTGCCGCTGTTGTTCTCTGCTGCCTATCACCGTTTATCGCCACTGCCGCCTATCACTGTCTATCAGCGGTTGGATCAGCCTCTCAGAATACTGTCGACCAGCTGTTCCAGGCCATCTGTCATCACCGCCGGCTATCGCCGTTGCCACTATTCACCACCAGCGAGTGGTGGCGGCAATAGCCACTGGCGAGCAGTGGCGACAGCCACAGCAACAGCAATAGGTGGCAGCAGCGATAGACAGGGAACGCTGGCAAAGGCTCCAATGTTCCCCAGTAGAGACAGAAGACACGGAGGAGACAGCAATGGCGCCATTTCCAGTTGGCCAGTGGGGCTACAGGAGACCAGGATCCAGCCGTCACTCAGCTGACCGGTGGCGGGCGAAATGGAGTGGAGCCCTGATGATGGAGTGGAGCCACATGCTGGGAGGCAGATTTTTTTATTTTCTTGTTTTTCTCCTCTAAAGCTAAGTGCGTCTTATGGTCCAGAGCATCTTACGGAGCGAAAAATACAGTATTTAGTTATTTCAATGTATGCTTTCAAAGAATATCATCTATCAATCCAAATGTTTCTGTATCTCTAATACAGACTCCACTTTTTCTTTTTATCAAAAGCCATGCTGGAGGATTCCTTGAATTTCCAAAACAGCCCTCAATGTCATCAAGGGCTTTAAAGTCTCAGAATAAGTATATATCGCTTTTCCAAGAGAAATGCTACAATGATAAAAGTGAGGTTTATACAATCACACTGTCTTTCAAAAAATCCATTTGTTTTATTGTGTTTTCTATAGTCTCTGGATTCTTTTATCAGGACTCAAACCTACATTTGCAAAAAAAAAGACTTCAATTCATCTATGACTCAGATCCTACGTTACTGAACTTTCCTGCTGGTATCACACTGTGCACTAAACTCATTTGCATTTAATCTGTTTCTGTCATTCATTAATCTGATGAACAAAGGACTATGGTTTATTATTATTGCATTAAACAGGTTCCACAAGACAAAAATAAATCTTGGTTTAAGCCTGTTTTTCTATCCCACAAAGTTCAGCTAACATTACCCATGTAAGGTGTCCTATTAAAATATCCCTGCCTGGTGAGATTCCTCCTGATCGTACAAAAGAAAAAGCAAGCTCTCCTTTGTGCTAGAATTTGACCAGGCAAAATTTGGTCTTTCATTTGCAATGAGAATATACCAAAACCTGAAGCAAAATTTGACTCTTGTTTCTTTTTTGCCCACCACTATAGTGATAAAACATATCCTAGCCAAAAAGATTTTGTCCAACATCAGACAAATTCATATACGCTGAAAGTCACTAGCAGGTAAAAAAGGAGAAAGCCCAACATTTAGTATAATCAGTTGAAACAATAGTCCCTTCTTGTATCATTTGTAAGTAAATTTGACTAATTTCAATAAGACTTACTTTAAGACTAGGGCTAGTAGGTCTGGACTGTAAAATTACAGATGATCACTAAAAGGCAGGAAGGAGCTAGAGTCTTCTGGACTTCTTTGATAGCAATTTAACGTTCATCTGGATTTTTGCAGCACCAGTCTGGAAGCCTTATTCACCAGACACACTACAATTTACTGTTTATAACCTTAGGGCTACACTGTAAATCATTAAATAAGAACTTGGTCCGTATTTCAGTTGTGTTTGCGTGCTTTCCAGTACTAACGTTGCTAAAATATTTGTAAAAACAAGTTCAGGTGGGCCCTTTCTGCTGGAAAGAGTGGGGCAGGCGGAAATGGCTTCTCAGTGATAATGGAGTTAAATCATCATTTAGGTTTTGCACAAATCATGAACTGTAAGCTTTAAAAAATCTCGAGGACAATTCTTAATTCTGTTTTTCTGATATTCCATATATCCATTGTGGAACTGGATGGCACATACATAACAAAAGGTAAAATGTTGCTACACGTGTGCTAATTGTGGTTTTTTTGCCTTGAATGTTATGAGAACACAGCCTCTGGATCACAAAAGCTATTTTAATGGATTTAGATTTTGGTTTGGCGGCATACCATTATGATTTTTAAAAATGGGTTATGTATGACTTAATCCAATGTGTGAACCCAAACTGTGGCTTATGCAATAAACCATGTTTGTAACAAATCATTAGACTTCCAAACAAAAAAAATAATATTCAGATGACTCTGAACATAAATTCTTAAAAAATAATCTTCAGACAACAAATACAACGTACTCCTAATTAAGAATCCATATCATTTGTTGCAATTATTAGCCAAACAAAAACATACTTAAAAAGTCATGGATCTGTTAAACCATCTTCAAAACAATCAGAATGGATCATTTATCTGAATCAGATTTTCTAGCAAAACATGGCTCAAATTTCCTGATACAAATATCAGCATCCTTATTTTTTTTTTTCATCAACCATAGTTCAACAAAGTTAATTGTCTTGGCACATGCCCCGGGGTTGTTTGCTATTCTTCTTAGCACAAAGCCTATACTTCCAGAGCCAAACTCAATAAATGATGTAATTCAGAACCAAATATATAAAAATCTTTATTATAACTGTCAATCCCTTAATAGATTTCTGTTCCAAATTGTCCAACTCTTGCACAAACGTATAAGCCTAAAAAATAGCAGTTCTTAGGCAAAACACTTAAGTGCACTTAAGTGCATTTAAACCACTCATGAAATCTACAGCTAAATAGAATGCAGAAGTTTTTTTTTATTCAATTTTTATTTTTATAACAAGCAGAAATTGCTAGAAAATGCCTACCATTCTCAAGGCTCCAGACAAAAAATTAAGTTCATGTTTGAACTTCTGATTACTTAAAAAGAAAACAGAAGGGGGAAACACTCTATCTTTGTAATTTAAAAGATGCAAGCTAAGTTTATTTTTAATCAGATGTTTAGAAGTTTAGATTTCAGTAAAAACTGTAGGATTTGCTTCCAAATAAGCATGCTTAAATATGAGCTGCACATCTTTAAATAAATACATTTTAAAGGCCTACATTATGTTAGAATGCCTGCAAGGTTTATTGAAATTCTATCTATTTTATTTACAGTCAACCTTCAGTGTCAGATCACAGCCTATCCAGTCCTACAATCTGTTTTTCATATACATATGTTAACATACAGGATGCACATAATAAGAACTAAAGTAATAATAAGCAGAGGAAAACGATACTAGAAATGTATAGAAAAATCAAGTTTGGGGATATTTAAATCTCAGAAATCTAATCTATAGGATCTAAAATGGTTTAGAAGAAAGAAATGTTTCCATTTAATACTAAGAAGATCTTGGCTTAAAATCCAGTATATTTGGGGAACATAACCAAAGGCCAAATAGACTGGGACATAGCATCTTCACCTGCCAACCTGGAGATGTTTCTTGCTCTTTGAGAATTTCCAAGGTAAGTGAGTCATTTCATAAATCCATTAGTTTGGCAATGTCAACTCTCCATGCAAAAGTAATGATTTTGTCACACAATGAACAATACCTATCAAATTGCCATGCTGTAGGAATACATACTCAGTGTGAACCACACCTTTACTTGGTAATAGCTTTTCCCCATCTAGCACCCTTAGAAACTCACATTTGGGCATTTGCTTGAACCTGTATGAATATGAGTCAATAAAGATGTTCTACCCTTCATTCTCTAATTTCCGTGCGTCAGACTCTCTAGGTCAGGGGTATCCAACTGGCATCATCACTTTGTCGTCACATGACGTGTCGTGACTTTCCCCTGCTTCGCTAAACCGGGTGTGGGCATGGCCAGCACGTGACGCATCTGGTCTGCGGGCCATAAGTTTGACAGCCCTGCTCTAGGTAGATCAGACCCTGAAATCAATTCCAACACAAGGCTAAAACACGTTTTGCTGAGATTGGCTACAATAACAGAACCTTGCAACTGATTGTGCTGTACCTTCCCCCCTCTCTCTTATGGCTCAGTGAATTAGGGTGGTATCTTCATGAGCCTCTTATCTGGCTGATGTGGACTTCAGGCCCTTTTGCCCAAGCAACAACTTCTGTGTATCTCCATCAAAGTCATCTTCCTTACTCTCCACCTCATGTCAGGACATATAAAGAACCATTTTGCTTGCTTTCACTTGAAGATTACCATTAGCAGTTAGACTTATATGCCGCTTCAAAGGGCTTTCAGCCCTCTCTAAACGGTTTACAGAGTCAGCATATCGCCCCCACAGTCTGGGTCCTCATTTCACCCACCTCGGAAGGATGGAAGGCTGAGTCAACCTTGAGCCGGTGAGATTAGAACCGCTGAACTGCAGATAACAGTCAGCTGAAGTGGCCTGCAGTACTGCACCCTAACCACTGCGCCACCTCGGCTCTTATGCTTTCTTTGCCCATTATGCAGCACTAATAAACCAGGATACAATGATTGTTATCTATAGCAATTAAATTCGCAACGTGACTTTAATCAGTCTAGCCAACCTCACAGGGTTAGTGTTGTGGGAAAAGCAGCAAAAATGCTTTATGTGGCACATGGATCTCCTATATGGAAAACAGGCTAGGAATATAACAAAGAAATAAATGAAAGAAACTCAATCCATGAGATTAAACAAAATAAACATAGGCTAGCTTTTAAATTTTAGGTGTATTAAATTCTGAACAGCTCTTAACCAAATGTAGTCAAGTTCTTGGTCAAACTAATGGCTCTCTTTGTCCTCCTCATGATGTCACTGTCACAATTTATGGACCTGGCTGTGTGTGGCAATGCTTGCCCTTGCATTAGAGATGATTTTCAGATAACTAAAGGCAGGAACTATTAGCTTTCCCAGAGTTTGGTTGAACTTTCCCATTTCTAAAGTCTCTTGGGTGTTACACTAGTTTCACTACTGAAACTACACTGTTTAACAGAGCTGGTTAAGGAAAAAGAAACCCCCCAGCTTTGTTCACTTCCTTGTAATATTCTTTACCAGAACAGCAAAGATAGTAAGTTGTTTCGTATCCATGAGCTGAGAAAAGGAACACTTGAGAATTAAGACATCTCTGAAAAATGTTTCTCATGCATCCATGCAACTAAGCTTACATCAGAGATGCATTAAGAAATAGCAGCAATTTCAAAGGCTTCAATTACTCTCCTGAGCAAAGTCACAACTTCACTAGGACGTGATACAAACGGAGGGCTATATTCCCTTGAGAAAATCAGAAATCCCAAACAGAGATGCAGCACCAGCCTAAATGCAATTAGCCCTTCAAGCTTCCCAACAGACAAGAGTGACATGCAGTTGCTGCCAGCACTAACCGGCAGACCCTGACATAAATCCCTATCCATTCCTCACTAGTTTCCCCCCCCCCCACCAACAAAACATCAATGCCACAAGCCATTTCTTATGCCACATACAGAAACATATAAAAAGCATATGATTATTTAGAGGACTAAATGAACGCATGAACCTTTTCTGATGATCCTTGCAATCCATAATTCAATTGCTATCACATTTAACTGTGATCTGGGCACTAGGTTAGATTAAAAATAGTCAGGATGGCAGGATATTCATACTCATGAATTTATTGTCCTCCAAAAGCAATTTGCCATCTTCCACACTAATTGTTTCCTTCAACAGAATCGGGAGCTGATACCTATGTTAAACTGAATGGTCAATGTTTATGTAACATTGTCCTTCACACATAAAAATGTAAAACTCAGTGATTTGGAAATCCTTTTAGTTCTGGTTCATGAAACACGCTTCCAGAAACTGCCAAACTGCCCCTGGAACACCCTCATTTAAATGATGTTCAGCATGGTCCAGAGGCAGAAATGTGTAGTTTCTAAGAACATTGTTTTTCTTAAATCTCCAAATTCTATATAACTCTATATTTCAAATTCATCTAAACTATGTCCCATTGAGCATGGTAGGTTATACTTTAAATGCCATTACTGGTGCAGAAATTCTTTTTGAGGATTTACAAAATTCTTTGAAGAATATTAAAACTCACCAAATTTTGGATATTTGACTGAATATCCAATATATCCACTGTGAACTAAAAACATAACTGGAAATTATCGTGGAATTATGAAAAAGTGCAATCCATGTTTTACCATTGCAATGGTTACACAATTTCATTAGAAAAAAAAATAGTGACTATTACTAATCTTCTTTATTACAGGCTTCCCCTTAGGCGTCAATTAATTATTAACTACAGTACTTTTCAAATAATTGTTTAGCATACCAAATATGGCTAATATTTAAATTTGTTATTCAATCCCTCAGAGAGATGTTTTATGACATGTTCCTGAAATTATTTGTTTTTTATGTGTATATTCTTTGATTAGTACCGAGTTTAATTCCAGTTTATCCTCAATATTATGAAAGCGACTGAGTTAAGTGGGGAAAGTGTAATTGCTGCAAGACCATTTAAAATTTTTAAAATTTTTTAGCTAAATCATCTAATATGATCCTTAAGAAATGTATGCATGCAAGGTTTCATTTGTATTGGGAAAGTTTCAGCAATTCCCAGAAAGCTGTGGATCAATGAAATAGTTATATCTCAGAAGCTCAGTTACTTCAGAGGGTGAGCTGCTGAATTTTAGCCCCCAGACACAACTTCCAAGAACCTTTAAGAGAAAAAATTAATGCAATTATATAAATTGTGAATTGTAATAAAAGTGAACATGGTTACACAATTAGTATGGTCTCCCTACCCCCCACTCCAGATTTTATTCCACAATATATAAATAAGCACACTTAAGCAAATAGCTCAGATGCCAATCCAAGCAAAACCATTCTATTCAGCCAAAGATTAAATGACTAAAGAATATAGCCATCAAAAATATATTCCAAAACAACTTAGAGGCCACATGACAATTTTTTTTATTAGGAAAAAAATGCTTTTATACACATTAGTGCCCAGGTTATGTTAGTGCAGGCTTTCTGATACTTAAAATATACTTTAATCTAATTTCCTCCTCAAGGAAGTTTCCCTGGGAGGATATTTACTATTATATGATATTCAAAGATCACATTTGAATAAATAAATTTCCCCCCAAGTATTATTTTTTTAAGTTATCCCACCCTATTACAAAACATAGGAACAGCTTACAACACTGTTTATTAAGATATATAAAACATCACACAAACTCCATGCAACTCTATTGATCAATATATATAATTCCCAACTATTTAGAACAAGACCACTATTTGTGCCTGTGGTAATAACTACAATTCCATTTAAAATGCATACTAACATTAAAAATAGGAATTATGTAACAACTTTCAGTCTCTGGATGTGGCATTCTCCACATAGCCGTGCTTTTCAATTTCTGCATCAGCAGGAAACATGAGTTTTCATTTGATAAAACAATTTAAGTATAATCTAGCATCATCTCCCAACATTAGTTCCCAACCTATCATATTTCCAGTTTCAAACCTATACTTGATATCAACTTCACAGTATAAAGTACAATCCAACCAGCGACAAAAACAATACATTAATTCTACAAACATCAATTTTCCCCATCGCTAAATTCTTCCACTGAGAGAGTAACCAGATGATTGCATATGCTCAATTTGCAAACTGGTTACACAAGAATATTATGACATCTTATAGGCAGAGTTGCCATCTAGTTTACATATAAGTCCAATCATATATGGACAATATGTTCTCTGAGTACTTCCGACATTAAATTCCTCAGCCATTGCTTCTTGATGGGAAAAAAAAAACCTTCTTCCAACTGTTCTTAACAAAAACACTTCTTCTTTTGACTCAAAACAGCAATTTTCAGGACAATTGTGGTCTTGTAATTTTGAACAAAATATTAAGCATTTGTGAAAAGATGGAATCAGAACAAAACAGATTACTGAGGAGGAAGGCTTCAATTGAGGCCAAAGCCATACAAGAAGAGAGAACATAATTAACAGGTGTGGCCATGCCTGGGATCCAAATGTACCTTATTAAACTTCAGACAATACATTTAACTACAATTAAAACGTATTACAAATTTCTCTTCTTTGTGGCTTCACTTGTGACATAATGATCCCATATATTTATCATGCGGCATCAGATGTGTGCCAACTCTTAGCAATTACTACACAAACCTTATTTCTCTAACCAGGATGATCTGTTCTCCTTTTAGCCTAGTGCAGTGTTTCTCAACCTTGTCAACTTGAAGATGTCCGGACTTCAACTCCCAGAATTCCCCAGCCAGCATTTGCTGGCTGGGGAATTCTGGGAGTTGAAGTCCGGACATCTTCAAGTTGACAAGGTTGAGAAACACTGGCTTAGTGAACTATGCAAACCCATCCCAAATGTTCCATTGTGCTACACATACACATTCAAAAAAAAAGGCCAGTTTAAATTGAGTGGATAGTATAACCCCCACTGCAGGGGCACCATGGGGAGGGAAAAAAGACAAGCTCATTTTTTAAGTACCAGAACACACTTTATATGCAAGGACACGGGGAAATGTGTCGGCTATGTTTTTGCAAAACAACTGGGGCATACAGAAAAGCAATCATCTTTCTTCCTTCAGGGGGGAAAAAAAAAGTTCCTTTCATGCTGAAGGTGTCTGCAAAAGAGGAAGCATTTTAACCTGAGCAGGTCAGCCAGCCAGAAGGGCACCACTATTCCCTCGTGGGAAGGCGAGGGCGGCCAAGAGGTGGAAGGCAGCTCACCAGAGCTTTGCAAATACTTGCTACACCTGTCCGCCTAGCTAGCTAGCGGCCTCATCGGTACCATGCTGCACCGCCGTTTCCTTCACCCCCCCCCCACGCCCACAAAACGGCTATCCCCCTTTCACAACCCGTTTCTCACACACACACACACACACACACACGCAGGACCCGGTCTACACGACCCGCCTCGGGGTGTGACGTCACAGAAGGGTGGGCGGAGATTTGGAACTTGAGACTTAAGATTCCATCGCGGCCAGCCAGGCCCTTCCCTTTGTGACGTCAGAAGATCAACAAAAACTTGGCCCCGACTAAATGGCCTGGAACCAAGGAACTCGCGTTGACATTCCGCTTTAACCTGTTGCTGGCGCTGTGTGGAGGATGCATTCAAACCAACCGCACGTAGCTGAGTCGCAAAGCGGCAGGAGGGTCCGAAAGAAGCAGCCATACTTGCGAGTCACTGCAATGGCAGAAATAGGCCACCTATTCTTATCCCTCCCCGCAAGCTGCCCCCCCCTCCCCGCCTATTATTTTGTTTCAACTTGACGAACTTGTACGAACGCCGAGGATGTCGTTTTTACTCCTCCAGCAGAGATCCGGAGTCACGCAGGAAGAGTGACACCCCTTCGGATTTTTTTTTCCCCCCTTCAGTAAACTGCGTGAGCAGAGTTGCATTGTTCACTCGTGCAGACCTAGAATAGCTTAAGACAGGTTTTTGGCGTGTATGTGTGTGTGTGTGTATTTTAACGCTCCAGATTCCCCACCCCCTTTTTGCTTTGTTTCAGTACACGGGAAACATGCGAAGCCAGCATGTTTTAATAGATTTTCTTCATAAACACTTCTCTTGACAAAATACTTTCAAGTACCATACTTTGAAATCTCAATTCCTCTGCAATGCGGTCCTATTTTTTAATTCAGACTGACACGGGAAAAGCTTGAATTTCCCTTCTATTAGCTGGCCTTTCTTTCTGCCAAATTCGTTTCAAAACTGCTAAAATAGTCCATTATGACTTTATGAAGTGTTTAATGAAAACAAAGAGGAAGGGTTTAGGAAATGATCCACCCCCATTCCTAACACACAAGAGGCCTCACAAGAGAATACAACTTTGTGTCAGTTGTAACAGTTTCGTTTAACATCTGCCTATTTTTTATTCAATATTTCCAGTCTTTAACCAAAAAGAAAAGGTCTCCAGTGTATTAGTTTAATCTACTCTGTTGCTACAAACTTGATTAATTTGCCATCTCAATCAAAATCGTACATGGAGCAAAGGACAAACTCAACATCATAACAATTTCTGTCCGGTTGTAAGATCATACGTTTTCGATTTTTAATGTACCATTTTTACTATTAAAGGTGTTTCTCTAGAAGCATAAAATCAGTCAAATGCAGAGCCATTTTTGCTACCAACATCACCAATGCTACCAGGCCTTGCAAGTACATTTCTCGTAACATGATGCCCAACTGATTTGGTTTCTACTGCAAACCCAGTAAAGGAAACGACCACATAGGCTAGAGTTGATAGATTAAACATTAAACTCGCCGAAACTAGACATTACATTTCAAATTTACCCCATCGTCGTATAGGTATGATGCCTCCTCAAACCCCTACAAAGGTTACAACAATGTGATTATTTGCATACAAAGTGAAATCTGCTTGAAAAAGCAGTTTAGCTGCATTATCAACGGCAACCCCCCCAGCCCCGTGTCTTTCATCTTTTAAAACTCGATTACGACTCTGTAATTTGAGATCAATACATTTATTCACTTGAGGTATCGCGACCCGAATCTGATTTCTAAACCAGCTTTTTTTTTTCAAATAAAAGAGCTTTTGAATTTCACCTCCATTCCCAACGAATGGAATAGCCAACATTTTCTAGGCATTCTTTAAAGCCATCGTTAACTTGACATTCACGGACATTTCCAGAAATCAAAGAGACAAATGGTATACGGTACAACCACTTACATATTTCTTTTGAATTATATTCCTCTTGGGTCTTTCTTTGCTCATTCTGATATCCGGATTCTGATTGCAAATGGGGACAATTGCTTCATGAATTAAAAGCCGCAACCAATTTTGAGGGAGGGGGAATCCTTTTTTGTTTGTTTGTTTGTTTCTTGTTTATAGTGGTTTCTTGTAATCCGATTTTCTTCGCACACAATGCAAGTCTCCGTGCAATAAATCCAAAATAGGTTGGGTTGCGAGGTCAAACAGAAGAAAAAAAAGCCAAATCCAAAGCAAACCACCACAAAAAAAAAATCACTTTAGAGAAACATTCATAATGGAAATTTTACACCCTATACACAAAAAGACACCCTTGTTGTCCCCCCCCCGTTTTCTCTTTTTTCAAGCCACCAAAGCGATCTGTAGGCCTGTAGTGTCCGAGATGTAGTTTACATCTTGAAAAAAAGATGGGAGAAAGGATTAAAAGGGCAATTTTTTTTTTGCAATGTTGGAAGTCACGTTTCAAGTGCTGCAGCAGACAACTCGAGCAGCAGCGAAGGCTGCACACATTGGATTGTACGAGTCGCCTCTTCTTCAGTTCCCACACACACACATATACCGAGACAAACACAGAGAGACAACTAATCAGGGCGGCTTTCCAGCAGCAACTTTAAGTGGCCCAATTCCTTAAAAATCTTATGTTATGAAGAGAGACAGGCAGGCAAGCAGACAAACCGGAGCGGGGGTGGGTGGGTGGGAGGAAAGGGGGTAGAGAAGGACTTAGGGCTTAGCCTCAATTCTTAACGTGATACCAGCCGCAAAAAAACAAAAAGAGAGAGAGAGGGATCACTCTCTATGCATCTCCGCAGCTACTACCCAAAGGATCCCGGTGCAGCTGCAGTTTTAAGGAACCCAGGGCAGCCTTAATCTCCTTTCGCCCCGGCACACGCACTCCTGGTGGCTGCCCCAGCCGGAGGCACCAAGTCCAGCTCCCGGAGCCCAGCGAGGAATCCTGGCGAAAGAATTTGAGGACAATCCCTGCGTCCACGACACGCTCTGTCGCCAGCTCTTCTCCTTTTCTGTGTCTGCAAAGCTCTTTAATTGTCCTCCCTTGCCCTCCCCCCCCCTTGCCTGGCGAGCAAACGCAGCTTCGTCCGGCTACATCTCCTTGCTATCTTTGAGGGCAAAAGGCAGGCGGGCGAGCGAGCGGGCTAGCCTGCGGCTCGACCTCGCATGCAGCAGCAGCAGCAGCAGCAGCAGGAAGAAGAAGAGAAAGGAGCAGCTTCGCGCCGTGCTTAGAAAATCGTCCTTGCTCTCTGGGAAAGTTGCAAGCCAGCCTTAGACAAAATGGCTTACAATGAAACTACAGATCCCAAGCTGCACAAGGCGCGCAGCTGCATGAGCGGCGCTCTGATTGGGCGCCGGGATTGTCCTCGAGGCACCTTTCTTCCACCTGCCCCGCCCCTTTTGTGATGAGCGGGGGGGGGGGAGGAGTTGCCATCCTGGGCTTCAGCGGAGGCGGCTTTTTGCGCCAGCCTTGTCAGCGCGTTCGATCCGCGGTGAGCGTTTGCGGCAGCAGTAGCGATGGCTCATAGCTTCGATGGGGGTGGGGGGAAGTGCGGGAGAGAGGATCCGGGCCGAGTTTTGTGCCCCCCCCTCTCTCTCCGTTGCCTACCGCTGTTTTTGGGGCGATTCAGGAAAACAGGATCCTCTTTGGCAGGGGAAAAAGGGGGGGGGCAGCGAAGGGGCGTTTAAAGCAAGACATTTGCAAGGGTTGACATTACCTGTGGCTGTGGAAAGGGGCGGGGGTCCCCATTGGCATGGATGTTGAGTTGGGGAGATCTTTCTATGAAAAGGGGCGGAAAAAAACCAAGGGCAAAAATGGTGCGGGTGGCCAATGGAAGAGGTCTCCCCGTTTATCTGATGATTAGAAGAAGAAGAGAGCAATAGCAATAGCAGATTTTTATATACCGCTTTATAGGGCTTTCATCCCTCTCTAAGCGGTTTACAGAGTCAGCATATTGCTCAGAACAACAATCCGGGTCCTCATTTTACCCACCTCGGAAGGATGGAAGGCTGAGTCAACCCTGAGCCGGTGAGATTTGAACCGCTGAACTGCTGATCTAGCAGTCAGCTGAAGTGGCCTGCAGTACTGCACTCTACCCACTGCGCCATCTCGGCTCATCAAAGGGGGAAGATCCCATCAGGGCTGGATGCGCTTTCCAATGGAGACGGGAACCGTAGTGGGAAATTCGTAATCTGAACATACGTGTTATTGACTCGGGGAACTGAGCTCTTGCCTCCTCCCTCCTATCCAAGGGCACTTACTCTCAAGTAGGAGCTCCTGGGACCAAGCGTATAATTGGAGCAGAAGAGACGGCAATGGAAGGAAATGACTTGGAGCAAACCGTTTGTAAGAGAAAATCAGGAGAGGAGAGGATCAACCCTTAAAAGATTTGGGCTTTTTCCTTTGGAAAGCTCTTTAATTTGGTCACAATGACGACAGCGTGTATAGAAAAGATCATTTAGGTAAATTCTAAGCAGGGCAGAAAACACTTCTTGCTGGTTGCTAAGCAGTCCTGCTCTGCTTTCCAGCTAGTGTCACCTCAGGACAGTGAGCCTGGTTTGTCAAAAACTTGCTGAACATGTCTCCCAAGGTATTTTAAGGTCATTTCCCTCCCCCTGTCCTTCCTCTTAATACTGGAGGGGAAAAAACGGCTGCACCAGATTACTTTTAGCCTGTATATAGCACCAGCCAGACTGGTGGGAAAGGGCCATTATAATGACATTACTTACATGTAACGTCTCTTAAGCATTTTCTCTGTTATACTGCCAGATTTAACATGTTGCATAATAGCAGACTGATTAAAAATAAACAAATAGCAGGGTTCTTGAAAGCAAAGATATTTTAATACATGCAACAGAATTTAGTGAGGAAATAATTATAGTCTCTTCCTTTTCTTTTCTTTTTTTTCCAACAGTGGTAAATTCTATCTTTGTGCACCAGTTAATTTTTATTTATAGGTCATGTTCAGTTAAATCCTGTGTGTCCCAGTTTCTTCTCTCCGGTCAATAAAGTAAACGAATTGTTTAAATCTCCCTGGCTGAGCTCAATGGGACTTAATACAAGAACATTTTGGAAGAGTTACATCATACCATTAAAACAGCTACAGCCTGTTAAATATGTAATTTATTTCTTTTTAAAGAAATAAATCAGAGTGAGGGAACTGCTGGCCCTACAAATGTTGATGAACTCTAATCCACCATCTCCAGGCATCATAGTCAATGGTGACAGATGCTAAGAAGTACAATTCAGATCTCTATCCCTGAAAAAATCTTGAAAACCAAGTATTAAATCTTTCAAGTAAATGAATGTAGCCAAGAGAAATAACATCCCTAGTGAGTGTATCTCCCATCCTAAAAATCCAAAATATTGGGTGTGTTCAATTCGTAAGAGAACTGAGCTTCAAGGATCATACGTGGTCTTTCCATATATTTTCCATGAAACTTGATGTTGGAGGGACAGAAAAGTAGTGATATTGATTTTTATAAATCACAATCTAAAAGTCATACTAAAGCATATACGTGTTTAAAGTATCCTTATAAATATTAATCAGAATAGAACTGGAAGGGACCTTAAGAGGTCTTCTAGTCCAACCCTTGCTCAAGCGGGAGACCCCATACCAGTGATGACAGGCATGCATGCTCATCTGGGCCGCAAACCCAGAAGAGGAGCTGCCTGAGTGCATGCGCGTGCCCGAAAATGAACTGATTTCTGGCGCATGCATGCGCACTGGCCAACTAATCTGGGTTTTTGGAGTGCATGCATGTGCGATGGTCGGCTGGCTGGCACGTATGCTCATGCAGGAAAACAGAAGCTCTTCCAGTTTCTGGCACTGCCGCATGCACAAAGGTCACCTGATCGTCGCGCGTGCATGTGTGCCAGAAACCTGGAAGAGGAATGAGCGACACCGTAAGTGTCAGGTGACATGGCTCCATGTGCCACTTCGGGCACGCATGCCACAGATTCGCCATTGTGTCCCTACACCATTTCAGACAAGTGGCTGTCCAGTCCCTTCTTAAAAACATCCAGTGATGAAGCACCCACAACTTCTGCTGAAGACAAGTTATCACTGTTCGGAAGTTTCTCTTTAATTCCAGGTTGCTCCTCTCCTTTATTAGTTCCTTGTTCCCATCCATTGTTTCTCAATTAGCTGCAAAGGCTACCGAAAACTCTTTGGGGCAAGATCTTGATTTGGAGTTGATAAAGAAAGAGCCAAGCGAACTTTTTTTTATTTATTTATTTTTTATTTCCATTTTCATAACATACACTCACATGTATACTATACTTAGCCCGTATCATATAGTATTAAATAATAATTACATCAGTTCCTCTTGTCAACAATGCCCAGAAAAATAAAAACCCATTATAGCTCTTCTGCTCTCCATACACCTCTTTCTTCTACCACCCTCCAACTTTCTATCTTCCCTCCATCATCCTTTCCTACTCTACTTCCCCTTCCTTTCTGCTGCTCCTCTCTCTACAATCCACTCCTCCTTATCCTCCTCATCTTCCCCCCTTACCCTCTCTCCTATCCCTCTCTTCCCATCTTTCTTCTCCCTTCTGTTTCCTACTCCTCCTCTCATTGGTGTATTTCCGCTATATGTCAATATGCTTAACATATCCTAGTTTTAAAGAAGAAGAAGAAATAGCAATAGCAATAGCAGTAGACTTATATACCGCTTCATAGGCCTTTCAGGCCTCTCTAAGCGGTTTTACAGAGAGTCAGCATATTGCCCCCAACAATCTGGGTCCTCATTTTACCCACCTCGGAAGGATGGAAGGCTGAGTCAACCCTGAGCCGGTGAGATTTGAACCGCTGACCTGCTGATCTAGCAGTAGCCTGCAGTGCTGCATTTAACCACTGTGCCACCTTGGCTCTAAATAATAATAATAAATAAATCAGGTGGCAGAGGATTATTACAAGTGAAGCAAACAGTTGAAGAAGAAAAACATGCACTGGCTGATTATTTAAAAGAAAGTCAAGAACATCTATTAATCGAAGTAAAGAACAAAAATCTACTGAAGGCCCAACAGACGAAACAAGAATACAGAAAAGATGTGATAAAATCAAGAATGAAGAGTTGGCAGAACAAAGCACTGCATAGCCAATTTCTGGAAAAAATAAAAGATAAAGTGGACAGTGAACAAACTTGGTTATGGTTAACAACAGGTACATTAAAGAAAGAAACAGAGTCACTACTCCTGGCTGCGCAAGAACAAGCTATCCGCACAAATGCCATTAAGGCCAAAATCAAAAAACCCTCTGATGATGCCAAATGCAGACTTTGCAAAGAAGCTGATGAAACTGTTGATCACATACTCAGCTGCTGTAAAAAAATCGCACAGACTGATTATAAATTGCGGCACAATTCAGAAGCGCAAATGATCCATTGGAATTTGTGCAAAAATTATAATATTAAAACAGCAACAAACTGGTGGGAACATCAGCCTGAAAAAGTCACCGAAAATCAGATGGTCAAGATCTTGTGGGATTTCCACTGGCGCATAATACACCAGACATCACACTGGTTGAGAAAAATAAGGTCACAATCATAGACATCGCAATACCAGGCGATAGCAGGGTCGCCGAGAAGGAACATGAAAAAATCGCAAGATACCAGGACATAAAAATCGAAATTCAACGACTATGGCACAAACCAGCAGTGATAATTCCAGTGGTAATTGGCACACTGGGTGCTATTCCAAAAGCACTGGAATTACATTTAAAACAGTTAAAAATTGACAAAATCACCATCAGTCAAATGCAAAAAGCCCCACTGCTTGGATCTGCACGCATATTACGAAAATACGTTACGACGTCCTAGGCCCCTGGGTGGGGCCCGACTAGTAAGCAAAGCCAAATCCAGCGAAACAACTGGCCGCTGTGATACAATTGTATAATAATAATTATAATTATAATAGTAATGAAAATATAAGAGAAAACAGTATACATGTGGAGTCAAATTACATTAAAATCTAACACGTCTCGTCAAACCTGATATATATCCCTCCCCCCCCCAACCTCCCCCCCCAACCCCCCAACCTCCCCCCCCCCCGAGTTCCCAGGACCCGTACACGGTATAGATTTTTAACAGTCTAAAATATATTGGAAAAAAGAATAAAAAATTGATAACATCTTTACATTGAACTTAGCTCCTCCTTGCTAAACTAACTTTAAACAATTTAAATCATTCCTAATCTTAAGCATAAGCCAAGCGAACTTTTGTAGGGCTAGAATTCCCCTACTTTAGTTGTACAACAAAGATGGTCTTGCCCTGTATCACTAGACTTCAGACAGAGGGCAGGCACCAACTGGGACTTCAAAGGGAGATCTTATCACATGGTTAATTCACAGAAAAACAGGCATTCCTTAAGGCATTAAAGGCCTTGACTAGTTGAGGGTTGAGCTTGGATTACTTAAGGATCTGAAGAGCTGTCCATATTATCAAAAGAAAGGCTTCTTCCATGCTGCTGATTTAATGAACAAATCCATACAAGCCGCCTTTTCAACAGTATGGTTGGTTTATCTTCTTTCAGAATTTTGGTTTTGCTTTTGATTTCACTTCCAGGCTTAGTTTTCACTCCTGGTATTTCTTGATGGTCATCAGTTCAAGTACTAATCATTCTGATCCTTACCTTTTTGAGATGAGCCATGGCCAGCTTGGTCCTGCCCAGTGGTGGGTTTAAAAAATTGTTTGTACCTACTCTGTGGGTGTGGCCTCCTTTGTGGGAGTGGCTTGCCGCCCATGTGACTGGATATGAAGATGCCGACGACACTTGTCAGAACCACCTTAAATTACCTCACCCACAGCACTGTCATGCATAAGAATATGATGTAAACTTGTTTTTTAAAAGGCATCTTTGGTTTGCGTTAAAACAACTTCAACACACGCAATGTTCTGATTGCACCACAAACACAGTAGTCATCCTTGCCTTTCACAGAGGCACTGAGTTTTATAAATATGAGCATGATAGTGTAGAATAATCATATCCAAGGACCAGTGGTGGGTTTCAAAAAAGTTTGGAACCTCTTCTGTAGGTGTGGCCTGCTTTCCAGGTCCACCGGTGGAACCTCTTCTAATCGGTTCAGTAGATTTGACAAACCGGTTTTTCCGAATAGGTGCGAACTGGTAGAAACCCACCTCTGGTCCTGCCACATACAGGTGGGCCTCACCGCTCAAAGTTATAACAGAAAAATGTAACTTATGACCGTTTTTCATACCTACGACCTTTGCAGCGTCCCCATGATCATGTGATTAAAATTCAGGTGCCTGGAAACTGGTTTATATTTGTGACCGTGATTATCTTTTGCGACCATCCGACAAGCAAAGTCAATGGGGAAACCAGATTCACTTAACAAGCAGGTTATTAACTTATCAACTGCAGTGATTCACTTAGCAACTGTGGCAAGAAAGGTGGTAAAGCGGGGCAAAACTCTCAAAAAATGTCTCGCTTCACAACATAAAATTTGGGCTCCATTGTGGTCGTAAGTCGAGGACTACCTGTGGTCACTTTCAGTGGGTCCACAACCCAATTGATATAGACTCATAGCAATCGTTCAGTCTGCTGTTACAGTGTTTCTATAGGGTGAGGATGAGGATATTGTTCTTGAAGGGGCCTGCTCATCAGTGGTGGGTTTCTGCCGGTTCGCACCGGATCGGGAGAATCGGATGGTGAAATGGACCCGGAAGTAACTTCCGGAACACCTGCCCCAGCCGCTGGAGAGGTCCAGCGGCACAATCCACCAGAAAGCAGATGCAAGCTCAGGAGTTTTCTCCTGGATTCCCCTCTGTCTTGCCTCCTCCTATCTCCCAAAGTTCTTTCCCCAGCGTGTGATAGCTTTCTACTGGATTCCCCTCTGTCCTGCCTTCTCCGATCTCCCTAATTTCGGCCCTTAATCCTCCAGTTATCTATTTTGGGGAGGTTTTCCCCTCTCTTCCCCGCCCCCTTTCATAGGAGTTCCAAAAATTTTTGCCACATGGCTTGGGGTGGTGGTGGTGGTCATGTGACTGAGTGTGCATGAGTGTGTGACCCGATAAATGCGCGAATGTCAAAAGCGCGCCGACAAAAGCGCGCCGACAGAAGCGCGATTTAAGTTAAGATAAGGTTTAGGGTTAGGGTTAGGGTTAGGTTTAGGGTTAGGTTTAGGGTTTGGTTTAGGGTTAGGGTTACAGCGCGCTTCTGTCGGTGTGCTGTTGTCGGCGCGCTTCAGCGCTCATTCGTCGGCGTGGTTTTGTCACCATGGTTTTGTCACCGCGGTTTAGTCAGGCGCGCTTTTGTCGTTCGCGCATTTGTCTTGGAACCACATGAGTGATGTCAAGTTGGCCATACCTGCCCGGTCATATGACACACCCACAAAATAGGCCACACCCACAGAATAGGTTCTAAGAAAATTTGAAACCCACTACTGCTGCTCATCCTCTAATATGCCAGAAAGTTGTGTAGGCTGCAGGAATTAGTCCCAAGTGCAGTTCATTGAAGCCTTGGGCCAATCTTGTCTGGTCACAGAAATGCATTGTATCCAGCCTGGTTAGCACCTGGAAGAGAGGCTACCAGGAAATACCAGGAATGTGAACTAAATTGGGAAGGGAAGTTCTCATCTATACCGTCACTAAGGAAAATACACATGTAACCAATTACTTGCTGGGAATCAAATTATAGACAAAGGCTTCATGATATTTATTCTTAGCTTACTAACTGGGATTGGTCACTAGGAATTTATTTGCCTCAGAGAACTGTAGAGTTGTGAGAAAAATCAAAGGAGGGAAAGCTATAAGTGAATCAGACCACTCAAATAAAAAAAGTGAATTCTTGGTTGTGATTAAAGAGCTGGTTGAATTCAAATCTTTGCTCTCAGCACCTCTTCCCACTTTTAAAAATGACGGAGGACCTTAAAAAGCTTTTGCATAGTATGGATTATATTAATTGATACCTACCACATTAAAAATTAAAATTAACATATTTGTAGAATATTGAATCATGTAAAAGTAACAATATTCAATCCATTAAATATTAGCATACTGTGAATAAGATATTTTCCTGAAGGGAGGGAAGCAAGGTGGGGAGGAAGGAGAGAAGGAGAGAAGAAAGGAGGGAAGGAAGAAGGAGAGAAGAAAGGAGGGAAGGAAGGAGGGAATGTAGGAGAGAAGGAAGGGGGGAAGGAAGGAGGAAAGGAAGGGGGAAAGGAAGGAGAGAAGGAGAAAAGAAAGGAGGGAAGGAAGGAAGGAGGGAAGGAAGGAAGGAGGGAAGGAGAAAAGGAGGGAAGGGGAAGGAGGGAGGGAAGGAAGGGGAGTAGGAGAGAAGAAACGAGGGAAGGAAAGAGGGAGGGAGGGAAGAAGAAGTAGGACCGTTGTAAGATAAGATGGATCTATGGGATGTTAAAAAAGCAATCTTCAAGTATATTGTTAACAGTAGGGAAAAATTGTTATAAATGCATATCATTAATAACAGTTATGAGATCATATAATTGTGAATGTATATATGAAATTGATAAAATAAAATAAAATTAAAAAAGATATTTTCCTGAAAGAACACTACATTTTAACAAATAAAAAATAATGGGAAGTGCTGCATATCCAACTGAAGGCGTGAAGCCAAAGAACGAAGGCTTCACTCGGGTCCGCCACCAAGGCGGGAAAATACTGCACTGGGATTGAACTATAAAAGGATAAGCTGTCAAGCAGACTGTTGCTGGGTTATTGCTTGATGCAATAAAGAGGAAGTTGAAGATCTGCCTCTCTTCTATTCGCCCACTATTTTACAAGAAGAGTGGAATTATTTTACATTTTTGTAAATATATTTGATATCTGGCAAATAATTTTGATTTTGTGGACCCCTGAGTTGGTCCTGGGGCAGTGGTGAAATTCAATTTTTTTACTGCGGGTTCTATGGGCAGGGCTTAGTGGGCGGGGCAGGAGAAGGATGCTGCAAAATCTCTATTTCCTCCCTCCCTACTCCACGGGAAGGATACTGCAAAATCTCCATTCCCACCCCACTCTGGGGCCAGCCAGAGGTGGTATTTGCTGGTTTTCCGACCTACTCAAAATTTCTGCTACCGGTTCTCCAGAATCTGTCAGAACCTGTTGAATTTCACCCCTGTCTTGGGGTCTCCAAACCACATTCTAAGAAACATTGCTCTAAGCTAAAGTATCTCAGAGGCTCTCCCCCATATGACATGAACAGAGCTTTCTCAGTTTCAGCATCTCAGTCTGTTCCACAAAAACCCATCTGTTTTGGTTCTTACAAGCACCAGGGCAGAACCCAGGATTTTTAATGTTATGAAATTCTTTCACTGCATGTTAATCTAATCTTTAATCTGGTTGTCTGACATAAAGGGGAGACTTTGTCAGGTTCCTCTTGGGTTTTCTTTGCTTTTAACAGGGTCTTAATTACAATTTTTTCTGACTTAGTTACCAGATTGCTACAATACTATAGCAGGGTTGAAGTTCTCAGTGTTGTGCAAAATTAAGGTGACCAGATTTTAACATTGGTAAAGCTGGACACCATTGACCGGGGGGGGGGGGGTCTTGATTAAAAATTTGGTCTATATGGTCCGTGGAGCAACAAAACTTTTCATAGAATGCAAAAATAGTATTGTAATATATTTTTTAAATTTCAACATAAGTACAATTTACAAATATAATACACTAAAAAAATTATGTATAGTGTTGGCATATTTCTCATTTGAGTGAATTTTTTTTAGTAGATTGTCGTCGTTTAAAAGGTCATGACATTTTTCACAAGAATTTGTTAAATTATATTTCACACATAAAATGGCTTTCAAAGTCTCAACACTTAATTGTGATTTTTCTGATGTCCACACTTTATTTACTGTAGAAAAAATGTGTTCAGTCACAGCATTAGTTCCTGGTAAGGACAGCGTGTATTCCACAATATTTTTTTTTAAATGTGTTTTTATTTTTCCATTTCATTTTCGTACAGTCACATATATACTGTGCATAACCGGGGCCATATAACATTAAACAATAAACACAGCCATTCCTCTTGTCGACAATACCTCCCAAAATAGAAATGTACCTCTTCGACCCTCCATACACCCTTTCTTTCGCCCCCCTCCAACTTCCCTTCTTCCCTCCATCATTCTATTCCACAATTTTTAGTCCTGGCGAAATAGCCACATGGCCGCCGAAAACCGTATATTCCCTTCCCCTTCTCCCGCCGTTCCCTAGCTTGTCATGCATTCTTTCCAAAAATCGGGAGTTTTTTAAAAATTGGGACTGTCCCGCCAAAAGCGGGATGTCTGGTCATCTTGTGCAAAATATATCTTGATCCTAATTTTATAGTCTGAAAGAAACTAGTGCTCGCACTCTGTTTTCAAGAATGATCTGATCAGTATTCTAAACGTCTCTTGTCCTAATAAGCAGACTTGGAAAAACACAATTCTCTTGTGATCAGCCATCCATATGAAGATTTTAATAAAACAAACAATTTAAGTAAAAGGCTTGATACACTCATGAAGCACTTGATATAAGCCAATTAAAGAGCCTAATTGTAGTAGGCCTCAAAAGGTGAGTTAGCAAAATTTATTCTAATGTGGAAAATTTAGAAGAGAAACAGGATGCATTCTTGCTGCGGGAAAGACAATCCACTCTGTCTTGAAATTTGGTAAATGATCTATTTTGATTTATTTATTATTATTATTCAACATAGCAAAAGGTGTTAAGTCAGCTGACTAGTGTGTCATTCATTCCACAAAGATGAATCCACTGAGTTCCTGGCACATTGCAATCTACCCTGACAAGATTTTCAAGTTTTAAAAGGTGTTGGAATACAACTCCTTAATCTTGCAACACGTGGACTGATTCAACCGTCCTTTCAACTGGGAAACGTAACATTTTAGATTAGGCCAATCCCAAATTGCTAGGGAATCAGCCATTCATAAACAGATGGAGATAAACAGTGTTTACATACTTTTTAAAAGACAAAGAAGAACACATCCAGCCCAGGAGCCAACACCCAGTTAAGCAGGAAAGAAAACCAGATAAAAGATTGGGGGAGAAATAATATCCATCAAGACAGAAGCCATATCTTCACTAAGACTGGCAGGAGAAGTTATCACAAGTAAACAGGCAGCAAACCCCCCTCCCTCCTCACACTGATGATGTTACCTAGCATGATAATGAAACATCTGCAAGAAAATAACCAAGCTCAGATAGCACTAAGAACCCAATACCTCAACTCTGAACAGCATACATTCTCTTCTATTGGAACCTTAGGGTTAAATGTTATTGAGTGTTTAATGTTCTGTTAAATGTTTTAAAGAGAGAAATAAGTGAATTATGAAAATGTTTATGGTAGGTCAAAGCCATTTGGACAGGAAATATTTAACACCTTTGACATTTTAACAAGTTTAAGGACCCAGATTCAGTCATTCTTTGTTTCCAGCATGAAAGCTGCCAGAAGTCTCTGATTATTAATAAGTATTGCAGTTATAGTTTGATCCTGAATCATATGAGAAATTATAACCTACATTTTAAAATATCAGGGGAGATAGTTTACTAGACTATTTGTGTTGGGCAAGAGATTTAAATTTCTAATGGCTGTTTTAAAGATTTTGAGAAATTGTGTGTTGAGTATCATTACACAATTGAAACATACTAATTAAACAGAATGGCTTACTAATTAAACAGAAGTTACTGGATGCTTTAGCAGCAACCACAATATCTACAATTTTAGTTCCTTAAGAAATACAGAACTTGATCAGAAATCAATTATTCAGTTTATTAAGGGATTTAAATGTAAAATGATTTTCAACTCGCAGAGCTTAAAAAATGTATTTGCACTTTGAAAGTGTAGCCCTTCCTGGAGTATACTAAGATATTTTGCTTGACAATATTTCCAGGAATAGATTTATAGGTTTGCAACCTTAAGAACTATAATGGCATTTAGAATGGAGAAAACTCTAGGGAAATCTATGGAACATATGTGTGTGGGGGGAAACCAAATTTAGGATCTGGTTTCATCTATGCTACTTTGGCCTTTGAGCCAGTGCAGTATCATTGAAAATATTAGTGTTTTTTTACAGCAAACCTTTAATTTTAAAATATCTAATATTTTAATACTACTCTAAATGACACAGTAATTTATGTATACCGGTAATCAGTTTCACTCAAATGTTCATTGATTGGGGTGGGGTGGGGTTGGCTTAGGGAAAAAACATCCAAAATATGTCAGAAAATTATGGCAAACATAACTTTATTTTAGTAATTGTAAGATCAAACAATTGTTTAAGCAGATAAGACCAAATTCACATATTAATCCAACCATTGGTAATTTACAAACCATGATTTATTACTTGAGCATATGATGTAAATGCAGCCAACTTTTATTTAATAAGCAAATAACGTCTTAGTACAATATCTCAATCTGGGCAAAATCAAGAAAAGTATATTGGATAATGCAATAGTCTTAAAATGCATGCATAGATAATTCAACAATACAGGATATATATAGATCATTTTTCCTCGCTTGGCAATTTCCAAAATGTGCAGAAATTACAACCTAATTCATTTAGAAGAATAAAAGTGGAGAAATCAATGTAAATCATTGCCTTCTGAAATAAATTTAGCCTCCATACACCGTTTAAGTCTCAGAATTGAAATGGATGGATCGTAGTTTGTTTCTTGATCCCAAGTGAATAATATGATTTTTAAATATATTTCAATGCAGTAATCATCCTCACTGGACAGATTTACATACTTCACCTACCAAAATATTGTGATATAGTTAGCAACAAAAATAGCAATATAATACATCATAAAATGATATTAGCAGTAAAACAATATTCCTGAAAATATGTGTGAAGAAGCATATTTTCAACAGATAACTAAGGAGTAATACAGGTAGTCTTCAATGTACAACAGTTCACTTAGTAAACATTCAAAGTTACAATGGCACTGAAAGAAGTGACTTATGACTACTTTTCACACTTATGGCCACTGTAGCATCCCCATGATCATGTGGTCAAAATTCAGATGCTTGGCAACTGGTTCATGCTTGTGACCATTGCAATGTCCCAGGGTCACGTGATTCCCTTTTGCAAATTTTTGACAAGCCAAATCAAGGAGTAAGCCAGATTCATTTAACAACTGTGTTACTAACTTATCAACTGGTTCACTGGTTCACTTAACAACTGTGGCAAGAAAGGTTGTAAAATGGGGCAAAAGCCACTTAATAAATGCCTCGCTTAGGAACAGAAATGTTGGGTTCATTTGCAGTGGAGAGCATTTTGGAGTTTGAAGTTTGAAGTTTTGTTTTATTTATATGCCGCCCTATTCCCTGCAGGGACTCAGGGCGGCAAACAACTCAAACGGGGAAGGGAACATACAAATACAAAACACGCATTTAAAATAACCAACAACCATACCTGTCGAGAGGGGAAGAGAACTCATCAACCCCAGGCCTGCCGACAAAGCCAGGTTTTAACGGCTTTTCGGAAGGCCGGGAGAGAGGTGAGGGTCCGAATCTCCGTGGGGAGTTCGTTCCAAAGGGCCGGAGCTGCAACAGAGAAGGCCCTCCCCCGGGTCGTAGCCAGATGGCATTGGCTGGTAGACGGGACCCGGAGGAGGCCGACCCTGTGCGATCTAATGGGTCTTTGGGAGGTAATTGGGAGCAGGAGGTGGACACTGTACAGAGATTGTCTCATATAGCTGCCAAAAGGCGTTCAGCAGCTCTCAATGCACATGGTAGGAGTAAAGCGAATGATTGATCGAAAAAACAAATGATAAAGCCACACAATATATTGATATTTATATTGACTCTGGGCAACGTACAAATTAAAAACACACCTAATAGAATGAAATGATGTATCTTATTTGTATATCAGACATGTAGCTTGTATAATGGTCACACTAAAGTTGAAGGCCCCAATGATGATAACAATCTAAAGCAGGACTGATGAACTCCTGGCCCATGGGCTGGATGTGTCACAGGCTGGACATGCCCACACCCGGTTTAGCGAAGGGGGGAAAAGTCCTGATAAGTCACATGACACCACCGTGATGATGTGAGTTTGACACCCCTGATCTACAGCATCCAAAACTATAAGTTGTTCTTTCTGATGGAGTGCAACTCTATTTAGAAGAAGTGAGTCACCAATTCTCTAAATAGAGAACTAATCCCTAAAAGGATGCACTAGCATGGGTGTGGGCAAACCGCAGCTCCAGAGCCACATGTGATTCTTTGACCCCTCTCCTGTGACTTCCTGCCAACTCGGTCGCACGACCTAGTCTCCATCCCGGGACACTAGCCCAATCTGGCCGTGGCCAATGCCAACTTTGCTAACAAAAGGGCTGATGGGGTAGGAATCAGATCCAGAGGGGGGGGTACAATGGAAAGGGGGACAGGCCTGCAGCTGAGGAGCGAGCACAAGTTGCAGTGGCGGCTTCCCTGAAGATGACCCTCCTCCTCCTTTTCCTCATGTAACCTCCGGTGAGCTATTGCGGGGGTGGAAGGGCCCTTGCAAGTGGGGATACCTTCCTCAAGTGAGCAGCCAGGCTCAGCCAAAGCGCAGCAAAGGAGTGGCCATATTTGGTGAGCCTGATCCTCGGGGTGGGCATGCGAGATTCAGTGGGGCTGGCCCCCTTTTTCCATTTCCCTGAGGTTCTTTACTCCTCCAGTTGAGCTGTGCCACCAGTGTTGATTGAAAAGCATCCTTCAGGCATTGAAAGAAGAGAGAGAAATGAAAGAGAGGGGGAGGGAGGGAGAGAGAAATGAGAAAATGATGGAGAGAGAGAATGGGAGAGAGGAAAAAGAGATACAAATGAGAGAGAGAAGGGGAGAGAGAGGGAGAGGAAGACAAATGAGAGTGAGAGAGAGAGAAAAGGGAAGAAAAAGAGAGGAAAGAGTGAGCAAGAGTAAAAAAAAGAAGCAAATGAGAGAGAGAAATGAGAGAGAGAAAAGGGGAGAAAGAGAGATGGAAATGAGAAAATAATGGAGGGAGGGAATAAGAGGAAAAAGAGAAGAACAAAGAGAGAGAAGGGGAGAGAGGAAGAGAGAAGAAAGAGAGAGCTGGAGGGAGAGAATGAGAGAGGGGGAAATGAGGGGACAACAAATGAGAGAGAGAAGGAGGAGAGAAAGAAAGAAAAAGAGAGAAAGAAGAAAAAGAAAGAGAGGGAAAGGAAAAAGAGAGAAAAACAGAAATGGGAGGGGAGTGGAGGAGAGAGAGAGACTGCAAAGATCAGTGGTTGCTGGGGGGAATCATGTGTGGATGGGAGTGATGTTGAGTTGGGCCATGCCCACCAAGATTTTGAGGCTCTTGGTGTTATCTTTTCTGTGGGAAATCAGTCCAAATGGCTCTTTGAGTGTTTAAAGTTGCAAACCAGTTGTGGATTCCTACCAGTTCGGACCGATTTGGCCAAACCGGTAGTAATTTGGTGGCCTGGGGCACTGGAACGGGCAGCGACCCAGGCCTGCCACGCTCCCAAACTGGTTCTCCGGGCACCGCCATCTTGTTTTTTGCTTCTGTGCCTCTGCAGAACCATTTTTATTGCACTGCGCATGCAAGCGCAGGGTGCATCAAGCGCACGTGGGTGGTATGCACATGAGCGAACGGGCAGTAGTGCTTGCCAGAACCTATCCTTGTGACAGACCCCTGCTAGCACAAGGTTCTAGTCTACGCCTCATCCACAGAAACTCTCTGGCTGACTTTAGGCCAGCCACCCCCCACTCAACTTACCTGATACCTTACTGGTTGTAAAGCAAAACGAAAGGAGAACCAACTATATTGCCTTAAGATCCTGTATAAAACAGGACATATCTAATAAACAAATAATTAACAAGATCTAAATTTCTGGCACTCATCCAAACCAACTCTAGTTCAGAACGCGCACAGGTTTTATTTAAAACATTTAAATAAAATTTTTAATTTGGATTCAGATGTTACAGAGAGGTAAAGCCGAGTATCACTGGATATTAAAGACAACCAGTTCCAAAATATGTGACGGCTACCTACATATGTTAAATAGCACTGGAGACAAATTGATGCCTGGTGGCAATTGACAGCACAGTTGTCAAAGCATATTGGCTCTGTCACTCCGTGCTACCTTTGGAGATCATCTCTGCAAGTAGAAACACATCCGTTGTATTATAATGCCCATTCCCTTACTTAAACAGCGATGGTCCAGGTCAGCATCCTGACAATATTGAAACCTGCTGAAAATGAGGCATAGTCACTTTGAGAGATAACCTGAGACCCTCCCTCCCTCAAAAAAAAGAGAAGAGAATATTTCTTTTTATCTCAGGTTATTTCTCGAAGTGACTATGCCTGATTCTGTCTAAGACTCAGGCCCAAAACTAACTTGAAAGAAACCAAAATACGCCATATCCTTTAAGAATGTATGGCACGATTGCCTTTCCAGGTCTGCATCTCTATTGTTTGGGTTTCCCCCAAATGTACGGATAGAAATATACAGTATGTGGCTGCAGCAAACATGATTAGGTATATAGAAAGGCCCTGTGGCTTTTATTTTAGTCTGCAATGTTTTCAGGTAGCAATATTAGATTATAAACATTTGGCTTGCATGCTGTTCGTAGACAAATATACATTTATATGATACATTTCCTCCAGAGGTCTGTTTTTCAAAAACAGATAGCACTTCAAAAAGGCTATTTAAATATCACTTTCCTTTAAAAAATCAGATTCTGTATGTGCTTTGTTTTAGAAATCAGATATTAAGATAGTTTCCCCCCCCCAGCCTGATGCCCTCCAGATGTTTTGGGACAAGAACTCCTGGGGGAGTTCAGCCCAACCTATTTTCATAGCACCAGATTGTAAACAGTTATTTAAAAGTTTTAAATTTGAGATGTAAAGTTTCTGACTTTTCCTCTTCCCCTTCTTCAAGCTCTTTGAGATGTCAGCACTAAAAAGATGAATCATTTATTAGTAGGAGGCTTGAAGCATGACGAAATCATCAATTGACACTTCAGTGGCTTTTTAGTGCTGTTGTTTGCAAGACGTCACAAAGAGGGACAGTGGGGGCTTTTTAGTGTTCCACACGGCACTGATGGTGAGATGTTGCAATTCTGTGGGTGGATTTCTCTCTTCGTCTTTCCCTCCTGAACTGATGAAATGCTTTATCATCGTAGAAAATGTGCGAACTTGTCTTTAGGGAGGGCATGACTAGTCCATGACTATTTTTAAATGAACCACAATAATGTCTCCCCGAAATCCCACACATTCCAAATTTGTTGGGGAAAAACAAAAACCCTTCCATTAATCAGTTATAAGCATCAGAGGAAATAGTGAGGTAGTCCGAGAAATGAGCTGTAAAGGTAGCTTCTGCCAAAATCAGATTTCTTTTCGTAGATCTCACTCAGGAGGAGGATTTGACTTTGGAAGCTACAAGATGGCAAATCTTTTCATACTGTTTTTGAGAGAAACTGCAAAACTCATTTGAATGAGGAATAAACAATAGCATGGCTGGGACTCTAGCAGTTACCATAATCATCAAGCGTCAGCAATAAAGGATTAGTTGTACTAATCATTTATTTATTTATTTAGACGTGGAGGCTCAGTTTGCTGAGATGCTGAGCTTGTCGATCAGAAAGGTCAGCAGTTCGGCCGTTCGAATCCCTAGCACCACATAACAGAGTGAGCTCCCATTACTTGTCCCAGTTTCTGCCAATCTGACAGTTCGAAAGCACATAAAAATGCAGGTAGAAAAATAGAGAGCACCTTGGTGGGTAGGTGCATGTTCTGTGCGCCTTCGGCATTTAGTCATGCCAGCTACATGACCACGGAGACATCTTCGGACAGCGCTGGCTCTTCGGCTTAGAAACGGAGATAAGCACCGCCCCCTAGAATCGGGAACGACTAGAATGTATGTGCGAGGGGAACCTTTACCTTATACTTTGCAGAAAAATCAGAAGTTAAGAGGTAACGATGCAAGCTAAGATGGGCTGGAGTCAGTTCCATAAATGGTCAGCTGATACAATCATACAATCATACCAGTCAATAACAATCATACAGAGCTATTTTTTCTGGATGGTGATCCATGGCACAGAAGAAGCTGGGCTGTAAATTCTCTGAGCCTGAGAGTTGTCCTGATGTGCCTTACAGTAGTTGGTTGTGTGACAAAGTCTTCTTGCCAGAATCCTCAGTCGGAGAATCGAAGTTTCTTACTGCTGATTCATTGCTGCAAGGGGTTTTTCATCTACAACACTGATAACCTAAACGGGACAACACCAGAGATAGTACTTCACCTTACAAATGTGGGGGGTTTGTGTGTGTACCAAGGGCAGAGTTACATGTATTGGCAGTAATGAGTTAAATAGCGGGTGATTGTGGGATTTCCATTGGTAAAGCAATTGGATGGCTTGTTCAACTTCTATGGAGATTCTCAGTCATCCAGGTCATGGTTGCCCCAACGATACTTTTTCAAAAGGTTGTTGGACTTTCTTTGTTGAAGATGTTTCGCTTCTCATCCAAGAAGCTTCTTCAGTTCTGTGTATTGTTTTCAGAACTGAAGAAGCTTCTTGGATGAGAAGTGGAACATCTTCAGGGGAAAAACAAAGAAATCCAGTTGCCTTTTGAAAAAGCACCTTTGGGACTTATTGAACATCATTTCTTCCTTTTCTAGAGCTTTCTACTTTCTACCCAGTCTTCAAATTCATATGGAATTGTACAAAATTAGCTAAAATCTGTTTGCATAGAGTGAGCAGGACCAAACAAAATCAGAATTCAGTACCCCATTGTGCTTGGTGTTGTTGTTGTTTTGCTGGCATTTGACCCACCTCCTTAATTTCTTGATAGCCTTACAATTTCACCATGATGTGAACTTGCTACCTGAACAATCAAGTGCTGTGAAACAAAGGCCACATGTTGATGTTTGAACTAGACAAGTGCGGCGTTGTCACCACACTGGTGGGCTGCTCATGTGTCCTTGCCTAATCAAAAGGAAAACACCAGACAAAATTCCTCGGGATGAGCAAAAGCTTCGAATGATCATCGAAGGGCTCTTTTATTAGAAAAAGTTAGTTACAGCATCATCAAAAAGGAGCGTATCAAAAGGCATATATAATCACACATGGCACAAGTAAACTAATGAAAAGTTCACAGCATTCTACAAATAAACCAATAGAAAATCACATCATGGCAAAGGGTGGGCAAAGGGGGAACAGAAGGTTACAAGCTGCATGGCATTGGGAGGGGGAGAGGGGGAATAGAAAGTTACAGCACAGTATAGGGGGGAGAAAGGGCATGTGTGGGAGTAGCTGGCTCACATAGTTCTTGTTACATGAGGCTGCATAGTGAGTTATGACCATTAGGCCAGAAAGATGTTTCTGGTGCGATGTTTTTGCATCCCTGTGTATGTGTGTTTCAGACAGCAGAAACTGCCCTGCACACAAACACCCGGAATGAATTCCAACAGACAAGGAAGCCAGATCTGTCTGATGGCAATTTAGACAATCACAGGATGGCAGCAAAAAGCTCGATAGCTCTTTGCTGCCATCACCAAGTTGTTCAGGAAGAAACATTTTATGACCATTCAGATTTTATCTGCCCAGATCCATAGGATGGCACAACACTCTATAAGCAAAATAATATTTTAAGCTTTATTAGTGGAATAAAACTAATACAGTTTTTAAAAAAATTAGAAAATTGTGTCAATAACATTACATTACATAGAACACCACATTTTAAAAGCAATTAGAATGTATTGGAAAGGATGCAAAGAAGCAAGCCTTGGAGAACATACGAGTTGCACAAAGAAATCCAGAAAGTAATTTGAAGGATCAGAATCCTTAACCTTTTGGTGGTGGTGGTGGTGGTGGTGGGAGAACTGTAAACAGAAAATATTGGGCATTCTTGTTTGTGTGGGCATGGGCGCATGAGAGAAAAAGAAAGAAAGAAAGTCAAGGAGAGAGAAAGAGAGATCATTTGGTTTATGATTTGATGATGACAGGGAAAGAAGTCCTAAATTACAGGAAGAAAAACCAAGAGGGATTTCCCTATCTTAATCATAAGATCAGTTACACAATGGAACCAGCCATTTGAAGAACTTGTGGGATTTCAAGGTTTCATTAAACTGCTTGACAAGGGTTTAAAAATCCATCATGGCGTGCGCTGAAGATATTTCAAAGGGACGCATCTTCAATTGCTCTCTGAAGCAAAGTAACATTTAGCATGGGCAGTATTTGTTGTGGGATGACAGGGAAATGAGATGCAGATGGAATTTCTATCATCTTTTAGCAATGACATTTGGCAACATTAATACCACCCAGAAGACTAATGCCAGGCTTCCGTATAATATTTAAGGGATTATGCAAACTCATAAAAGGTGATGGGCAGAGGATAGATAGGAGGGCAATCTGTGGGCATCAAACAAAGTCCAAATAAATAATAGGAGGAATGGATATTCTTTTATTTGTGAAGAAATCACATCTTCTCAGTGCCAAGCTACTGCCCTTTCCTTTCAGTGTTTGCTTATAATGAAATACATCACCTTTTTCTTTGCAATCTCAAGGTGGCTAACATATTGATTTTTGTTTTACTCAAATTTATAGCTTTAAGGTTTTTAGCCCCTTTAAGGATCACAATAGTTATAGCAAATTTTAGAAGAAAGAAAATAAAACACTACCTAAATAATTTAAAAATACAGTCATAAATAAAAAAACAGTTGAAGTTATTGGGTTTGAGGCTTTGTTTTTCTTTTTAGTTAGCTGTTTTCTTTTGTTTCTGGCCATGACATTTCTGAACAGAGCTTTAATTAATTAGAGACGTTTTAATAATAGATTTCTTATGAGTATTTAAACAGTCTCTCTGTGTTTGTGTGCGTGTGTGTGTGAGAAAAAGAGACACTACAACTTCTGTTTGTAAAGAGAAAACAGGCAAATAAAGACAAATAATGACTTGAACAAGGAACAGGAAAAAAAACCAGTCGGATTAAAAAAAGTGAGACAGTAGAAGTATAGCAAGAATGAAGCAAATCAATTAAAGGATCACAAGTTAAAAAGAAACAGCTCCCCAAAAACGGGGGTGCAGGAAGGAAGCCAGTAATTAAAAGACTAGCAATTAAAGGAAACAGGACTTTATTAAAAAATGATCTAACTTCTGAGTAAACCCATATTAAGATACAGTATTTCCTATGAAGGTAATGGAAGGAACCATATATACTGGTGTCTGTTTCCAACCTACCCCACTGATGTTGTTGTGCATCCTCTATTAGGTTGTAATATTTTTTTTGCAATTGCTTTATTATTATGCAACAACTTATTGATAATTAATTTGATTCCAATTTTTAGCTAGCTAAGCCTAGGTGAGTAGTCACATAAATTGCATTATACAAAATAGGGATCAGACACTGTAGGTTTTACAGAATGAGGAACTTAAGTGTTTGCATCATGCAACTATTAATAAGTTACTTTAGAGATATCAGCTCTTCTAACTGGCACGCAGTAGGAAATAGAATTGGATAGACCTTGTACAAATACTAGAAATCTTGGCTTTCTGCCTTGGTTTTATTAATAGATCACAACTCTTGGCTCTACACTTTACACTCCAGATTACAGGGTAAGCCACTGACCTCAAGACCCTGGACTGCGAATGTACTTTCCAGGATTGCATTTGAGCAAGGCCACACACCATAGTCCCAACCTGAAACTAATATTTGTCATGTTTAGTATAGCTATGTTATGTGGAATCTTTTCACACAAAATTTCCTTCCTCTTCTATACCCTGGGGTATACTGTATTTTATGGTATCAGCAGAACTGCACTAGGATATTTTGGATTATAATAATGCATGGTATGTAGGTTTAAAAAGGGATGCAGTTGCTCAGTAGCTAAGACACTGAGCTTGTCCATCAGAAAGATTGGTAGTTCAGCGGTTCGAATCCCTAGCGCCGCATAATGGAGTGAGCTCCTGTTGCTTGTCCCAGCTTCTGCCAACCTAGCAGTTCGAAAGCACGTAAAAAATGCAAGTAGAAAAATAGGGACCACCTTTGGTGGGAAGGTAACAGCGCTCCGTACGCTTTCGGCGCAGGGGTGAATTTACTGGTTCATGTGTGCACTGTGCATGCATGCACAGTTCAATTAAAATTGTCCTGCGCATACACAGAACCCCAAAACAAGATGGAGGTGGTGATGGTGGCAATTGGGGAACCAATTTGGGGTTGTGGCAGGCCTGGGTTGCTGCTGATTCCAGCTACCCAGGCTGCCATACCGAACTGGGCCGAACCGGTAGGAACCCACCTCTGCTTCGGCGTCTAGTCATGCCGGCCACATGACCATGGAGATGTCTTTGGAAAAGTGCTGGCTCTTCAGCTTTGAAACGAAGATAAGCACTGCACCCTAGAGTCGGGAACAAGTAGCACATATGTGTAAGGAGAACCTTTACCTTTACCTTTATGTAGGTTTAATGTGTAACATAACTCAGAAATTTTAATTGATGCAGATTACATCTGCCAGAATTCTAACTAGCCAGGTTTGATGGTGGTTCACTTTTGAGTTAGTTCATGATGGTGGTTCCTTTAAAATTTCAAATGACTAGAGACTCAAATATCTGAAGGTGCACTTCCTCCTGCATTATCTTGCCAATCTTCCAAAATCTTCTCCACCGTGTTGTACTGTGCAAAAGATGTTTGTCATCAGGTTTCATAATCCTCTAGTAATCCAACAGATGAATCTAAGAACCACGCCACTTTGGGGATTAGATGTGGTTGTTACTGGTATGAATGGAAAACTCATTGTGGCCCGAGATCGCCGGTTTTCCAGTAGAACTGGACAAAATAGCCTTTTTGCTGTTGCCGGGAGCAAAGGGGAAGCATAGAAGTAGGCTTTGTGTGGCACGACTCTCAACACTTAATAATTGAAAATGTAATTTACTTATGCTGATTGGCAGAGTTTCATGCAGCAATTTAATTTGTCATAGGGAAGATGTTTAACAGTTATAATGAAACAATTATAGTCAAAAAAGAAGACTGTCGGTTGTTACTGCCTCCCCTCCCTTTTCTCATAATGCTCGATAAGCCCAGAAGATCCTCTTCTATTGCAGGAACAGGGAACACCCTATATTTGGGCATCTGCTAGGCATGGTTGATTTCATAAGCTGCCTTTCTTCTCCAGGTTATTAGGGCTGCTCCTATGATTCAGTGGTATTGTATCCTCATTTTACCTAAGTCAAAATCTAGCCCGTGGAAACTACACTAAGAACAATGGCTACTGCTGTCTGCTGACAAATGATCTACCTTTATTAACTACATCAATCCTAGCAAATAGTTATAAAATAATGCCACATAAAACTCAAGGAAAATATTGTTTGAAGTTAGCCAATTGATATAATGAGCTCTTTTCATATTTTTATGCAAGAAAAATTTCAAAGTGCAAAAGAATCTGAGTTCACTTATCAGGACAGCATACTTTTCTAGCTGTACATTTTGCTGACTGATGTCGTTCTTGGGTTCATCCCAGTGGTGGGTTTCAAAAATTGTTCGAACCTACTCTGTGGGTGTGGCTTCCTTTGTGGGAGTGGCTTGCTACCCATGTGACTGGATGGGAGTGGCTTGCTGCCCATGTGACTGGATATAAAGATGCCGACGACACTTGTCAGAACCACCTTAAATTACCTCACACACAGCACTGGCATGCATAAGAATAGGATGTAAACTTGTTTTTTAAAAGGCATCTTTGGTTTGCGTTAAAACAACTTCAACACACGCAATGTTCTGATTGCACCACAAACGCAGTAGTCATCCTTACCTTTCACAGAGGCACTGAGTTTTATAAATATGAGCATGATAGTGTAGAATAATCATATCCAAGGACCAGTGTTGGGTTTCATAAAAGTTTGGAACCTCTTCTGTAGGTGTGGCCTGCTTTCCGGGTCCACTGGTGGAATCTCTTTTAACTGGTTCGGTAGATTTGACGAACCGGTTCTACCGAATAGGTGCAAACTGGTAGGAACCCACCTCTGGTTCATCCATTAAAGAATATGCCTGTTTAATTGGATAATACAGCAAAATAATCAAGCTTGCTCGGCCAGTTCCTAGCAAGTTATTTTATTCTTGGAATAGTTAGTGGCTTGGTTAAAATACAAAACTGAACCAAGAATAATTTTAAAAAAAAATCACAACTGCATGTTCCAACTCATAGATCATGCAACACCATCACCAAAGTATGATTTATTGTATGGTTTACTGTTCTAAACCAACAAATCATACTGCAGCTTAGTGCAGTGTGTAAACCCAGCCACTATCTTTAGGAATGAAAGGAAGAACTTCATTCTTTTTGTCTATAATAGTAAAGGGTTTACTTTTTTTAAAACCAGAGTTCAATTGAAGCTTGTTATTTTCCATCCAGACTTCCACAGCCTCTATGCACTGTGAAAGAACATTCATAGCATCAGGTAGTTCACCTGGGATGGAGATGTACAACTGAGTGTTATCGATACACTGATACGCTCATCCCATTGGAATGGATGATCTCACCTTCATGTAGATGTTAAAAAGGAGCAGAGAGAACCCTGAACACTGCAGCACTCTAGAAAGCAGGGACTATGGGCTAGTCCTCTCACTCCAGCACAAGATTGCATAAGCCTCCCATCCCCATTGCCCAGAGCCAACCCTCAAGGGTGCCACGGTTGGTGATATTGAAGGCTTTGGAGACAACAAGAAGATCTGGGATAGATACATTACTCCAATCCTCCTCCTCCTCCATCTTCAGGTGCAACCAATTCATTTCCAATCCATATCTGGTCATGGAATCTGACTGAAAGGGTTCAGATAATCCATTTCACCCAGGAGCCCCTGGAGCAGGGGTGTCAAACTCACAGCCCATGGGCTGGATGTGTCACACGCTGGCCACCCCCACCCCCGGTTCAGTGAAGTTGTGATATGTCACATGACAACAATGTGTTGTTGCAAGTTTGACACCCCTGCTCTGGAGCTATGCTTCTTGAGAATGATTGGATAATGGTTAGTTTCCAGAAACAAATATATACAAAACAATTCATAATTACCATTCCTAAAGCCGATGAGCTCTTTTTTGGTGTTCTATTGTGTCTTTTTACATTACATTGAATTAGCTTGACATGCTTGCTTCCGTTAGGCACAAGACATCTGTGTGGAAGTTTAGTCCTATCTTTGTGCCTTTCTAATTGATTTATGATACCTTACTACACTAAAATTGCTCAGAGAGTGAAAGGTTGGAGGTTTCAAACTTCCTCTTTTAGACTCCCACTAAGTTTACACAACTCTGACAATATCTCTTGCTTTTGAGCAACAGCTTGGTCATTCCAACAGCCACCACCAGTCTTAATGGAATCACTTTATCTGGCATGTTCCCCCCACCCCAACCCCAGGATCTGTAAGAGTTCAGGCTCTTATGAACTATGCTGATTTTTGATGATAATAATAATAATAAAAAAATAAGAAATAAAATAAATCATTTTTGTGCTGCAACCTCCTGGAAACATTGTTCAGCATAGAAACAGGTACCTAGAGGTTTCAATCATTCTACATTTTTAGGAATTTAGACAAATCTCAACAGAGAAATCAAATAGATTTTTTTTTAAAAAAACAACATTTTTGTTAATGTACAGTTCTTTAAGAAATGGATTTGTTTTAGGCCTTCTCTGTTGCAGCTCCGGCCCTCTGGTACGAGCTCCCTGTTGAGATCCGGATCCTTACTACCCTCCCGGCCTTCCGCAAAGCCACCAAGTCCTGGCTGTTCCAGCAGGCTGGGGGGAGCTGAGAAGCATCTACCTCCACGGAAATTGTGAATGTTGGTTTTGTTTTTAATATGTTGTCTTTGTCTCGTTCCCCCCTTTCCCTTGTCTTTTGTGACAAGACAAATAAATAAATAAATAAATAAATAAATAAATAAATAAATAAATAAATAAATAAATAAATAGGCAATCCATGGTTTATTTTTATGGTTTTGTTATTAAACGAAATAAAATGTTTTCCATAGCATGGAAAATTATTGTTTTTATCTTACTAGAATTTAGCAGAATTAGCAAGCTTTTATAAAATAATATTTGCCTAGCCAAATTCTTGAGCCAGTGTGCATTACCATTGCATCTAAAATCACAGTATACTGCAAGGTTCTTTTTTTTTTTTAAAAAAATCTATTTCATGTAAACTTTAAAGGTAGCATCTAAGTTATGTCTGAATTAGTTTTTAATTGGTTTACATGTAATGCATCAAAGAATGACAGTAGCTTTAAATGCTGCTATTGATTTGCACTCAAAAGCCCACAGATTTCTTTGGGAGTTGCCTGTGATCACCAGTGAAAGTATCAGCTTAATAAATAATTCACCCAAAACAGCATTAAAAGGATATTAAGGATTTAGTTTAAGCCAATTCTGAAAGAGTCCATCTTCCCCAACTATGGATCAGAATATGCTATGAACATAAAACTGTATCAAAATCAAACAATCAATCCAATTATTATTTCGGCCCATAGACCAACATAAAGTACATTTAGGAAAAATTAGATCTATTTCATTATTAACACTAAAGATAAAATAAAAGCTAACCTAAAGCTAGGATTGCTAACACATTGCTATAATATAAAAACAAGATCTGTACACAAAATAATAAGGCATAAGCAATAAAATATAGATTGCCATTTTTATATAGTGCTCAAGACACTGGCTTAGAAACTAGAAAATTTGACTTCTAGTTCTTTCTTAGGCATAAATGCTGACTTAGGGATTTTGAGCTGAGTACTCTCTCTCTCTGCCCAAACTACCTCATAGGGTTGTTGTTTTGGAGAAAATAGGAAGAGGAAGGAGCATTATGCATGTTTGCTGCTTCAAGTTAATTATAAAATAATAAAGGCAGGTTAAAAATATTTTTAAAAGTCAATAGTAATACTGTGATTATGGGCTAAAGGAGGTGTGTCTGCTTCTGAAGGCCGCAAAAAGGATGTAGAAGAGGGTTTTTTTTTTTAAAAAAAATAAAAGATACATTTTCATGCCCAATATCAGAGGTGATATTCAGCTGGTTCGGACCAGTTCGACCGAACTGGTAGTGGAAATCACCCATCCGCCTACCTGCCCCGGGTCTATGCCTCTCTATTTAGCCACGTTTTCAAGCCAAAGCGCATGCGTAGAAGGCCGAGTGCATGCGTGAATGGGGTGCATGTGAGCCGAGGTGGCGCAGTGGTTAGGGTGCAGTACTGCAGGCCACTTCAGCTGACTGTTATCTGCAGTTCAGCGGTTCTAATCTCACCGGCTCAAGGTTGACTCAGCCTTCCATCCTTCCGAGGTGGGTGAAATGAGGACCCATACTGTGGCAGCGATATGCTGACTCTGTAAACCGCTTAGAGAGGGCTGAAAGCCCTATGAAGCGGTATATAAGTCTAACTGCTATTGCTATTGCTATTGCTATTGCTATTGCTATTGCTATTGCTATTGCACTCACATTTGCAAACCGGAAGGGAAAGTAAGCGAATATCACCCCTGCCCAACATCCATATCTATTTGCACATTTTAATTGTTGCCAGGCAAAATCTAGCCATGTTACATGTTCATTATCTGAGGAAACCAGAAGAAAACTTTTATTATGACCTCTAACACATGTCAATATGTAAGAATGAAAGTTTCTCAGTTACAATTGGCAATAGGGACAGTGTAAAAGCACATGTAAAATGATCTTGATTGCATTTGCACTGTATGGACAAATTCCCCCGCACCTGAGGATTTTCCTAATGGTTTCTCCCATGAAGACCTGATGAGGATAAAACATGAGGTTTGGCTCTGAGAGAAAAGCTCCTTTCCTGGGCAGGGAGTCTAAAATAATTAGGTATCTGTTCAGTTCCCATCTGGAATGAGTTGCGTGAGCTCTAAAGTGGGCAGGAATTTGGCCGGGCTTCAAAATAATTTGACAATTTCTGCCATCAGTTCCACACTATAAATACAGCATGGAAGCGGAGTAAAAAAAAGAGCTGTGTATGGAAATGGATGTAGGTACAGCTGGGACCTCCTTCCAAAAGAACTGAATGAACCTGGAGAAAAACATGGCTCCTTTAACTTGTCAAAGAAAGGTAGTTTTTATGTGCTCCTGGCTGTTCTGAAGGATTTGCCCAACCCTCTTCCAGATATCGATAACATACCTTTCAGATAACTTGGGTTTCTCGGAGTGGTTTCTCAACAGATTGTCAGCTTGGTATTGTAAGCTCATCTATATCATTTTCAGCAGGAGAGCTTAGGCAGCACAAATTCCTGCTACTGGATGCTCCCCGGGGGAGAGCCTTCTCTGTTGCAGCTCCAGCCCTCTGGAACAATCTCCCCGCGGAGATCCGGACCCTTACTACCCTCCCGGCCTTCCGCAAAGCCACCAAGTCCTGGCTGTTCCAGCAGGCTGGGGGGAGCTGAGAAGCATCTACCTCCACGGAAATTGTGAATGTTGGTTTTGTTTTTAATATGTTGTCTTTGTCTCGTTTCCCCCTTTCCCTTGTCTTTTGTGAGCCGCCGGGAGTGGGCGGCATACAAGACAAATAAATAATAATAAATAATTATTATTTATGTAGTTGAAGTAAGCTGCTATTCAAACATGGCTAGTGGTGTGGTGTTGATGCCTCCGTGGGCTTTTCCACATTGCTGTTTGACTCATGTATGTAATTCATGAAGATGGTTTAAGAAATTCCTTTCTTAATATTAAATCCTTTCTGTAGCCTTCTCCAGGTGATGACCTGATGAGCTGTCTAGATCAGGGGTCTCCAACCTTGGCAACTTTAAGCCTGGAGGACTTCAACCCCCAGAATTCAAAGCAAAGCTGGCTGGAGAATTCTCGGAGTTGAAGTCCACCAGGCTTAAAGTTGCCAAGGTTGGAGACCCCTGGCCTATATTATGCTGGTCATCCTTCCCAATTCTTAGATTCTCTGCTTCTTTATCCCTGCATCCATGGCAAAAAGCAAGGAGAAGTATCAAGTGAAAACTCAAAGTTTTAAATAAATTGAGTTTTAATGTTTCAAAACCACTTTTTATAATATGAATTGCATATTTGTTACTTGCCCATTTTTACCATTTTTGAACATTAACAATCTTCATGGCCAGTAAGTAGTCTAAATATAAATTTCTGGTCCAGTCAGCATTGCCTCGTGACAATAAAGTCCTGGTGACCATCTATATTGAATCTTTATCTACAGAAACCTTTTGAAAACAAAACCATCCATTGATGCTGGAAGTAATTTGTTTCTAAATTATCCTAAAAAGTTCATTTGGAAGGAGAATATAAGGAATAATGCCGTGGATATTGGAAATGACCTAAGTTATTTGTCGTTTGTGTATTATTCATAGAATCATAAAGCTGGAAGTTGTCAGTAGTCAAGTTCCTGATTAGTGCATGAATTTAAATTAAAACTTATCTAGTTTCTGCTTCAACATATCTGATGAAAGAAACCTCACAACTTCGATGGGTAATTTCTAGCGTATGGATTACTGAGGGCAAATCCATTTTACCAAAAGAGGCAAAATGAAACGATTGTGTTTTCTCATTGGATTGCTATCTCTAGATTTTGCAAGACCTGCAATTTTGCACATCAATGACCAGGTGGTGCTTCCAATTTGCATGGTAAAGGACACACTGATGCAAGAACCTTGATGTAATTTGAGGTATCTTCCATTGCATTTCATCCTTGCATTGCCAAATCCCTGATAAGAAATCAAGGCTTTGTATTTCATCTGATAGAAAAGCTTTTGATTCAATGTGCTGAGATTGTCCATGATTGCATCTTAACATGAGGGGGATGATTTCTTTTTGCCAGAGACCACCCTTAACACATTTTGGTGGGTCTCAGGTGACAAGATATAACCTAATTAATTAATAATACACGGGCAAACAATCGATACAAACGCAAGGCAAACTGTTCCAAACTCGATTACAGAAAATACAACTTCAGCAACAGAATGATCAACGCTGGAATGCTCTACCTGACTCCATTATTACAACCTCTAACCCTCACAGCTTTAACCTTAAACTGTCTACCATGGACCTCACCCCATTCCTAAGAGGTCTGTAATGGGGGTGTGCATAAACGCAGCAGCGTGCCTACCGTCTCTGTCCTACTGTCCCCGTTTATTTGTATTTCCTTTGTTCATATCCATGTTCATACTTATACCTGCTATCTTGTACATGTTTGACAAACTAATAAATACAAATTAAGCAAAAAAAAAAAGTTTTTGTCCGGTTCCTTTGGATTTTGTGAAAGTTATTTTTCATTATATTAAACCTGCATTTGGGCCACATAGCTTAATAATTGGGTATTTCCAAATTTTAAAATAATGTGATTCTGTTCCATTCATTTTAGCAATGGTGATCAAAGAGGGATCTGGGTCTGGATAAAAGAGGGTTTGAGACAGAGGTGGGTTCCTGCCAGTTCGCACCAGTTCGGTAGAACTGGTTCGTCAAATCTACCGAACCGGTTAGAAGAGGTTCCACCAGTGGACCCGGAAAGCAGGCCACACCTACAGAAGAGGTTTCAAAAATTTTTGAAACCCACCACTGACACACATAAACACACACACACACAGAGACTCACACAGAGAGAGAAAGAAAGGAAGAAATAAATAAATAAAAAAGAAAGAAAAGAAAAAGAGAGATGAAAGAAAAAAAGGAAAAAGGGACAGAGAGACAAAAGGAAAGAAAGAGAGAGAGAGAGAGAGAGAGAGAGAGAGAGAGGAAGAGAGAGAGAAAACACATGGCCGGCAAGCCACTCCCAGCAGGTCACATGGCCAGCAAACCACTCCCACAAAGGAGGCCACACCCACAGAGTAGGTTTGAAACATTTTTGAACCCACCACTGGTTTGAGACTGTAAACCTGGGGTATTGTTTATCCCCTCGCCCCTCCTCCACCACCACTGCCCAGCTTAATATTATGTAGTCTTTTACTTACCAGAATAGTCTTCAAGGTCTTAAAAATATGGTTACAAAAGCTTTCATGTTCTAACACATGTATTCCAAAGGAGAAAACATCTCTGCTTCACTTCATTATTAATTGAGGTAATTATAGGTTCCAGAAGCTGATTTGCTGTTGTTATATGGCATCAAACATGAGTTTCAGCTTGCAGCAATCGTTAATGTAGGTTTGATGTACTTAGGATTAAGGCAATGAATGACTGTGCTACAAGATCTGCTTCAGTGTCAAGTTTTTCTTGTATATGTTGGCAACCAATCACGATCTTCATTGTTTCACTTGACAACTGAAAAATCCTACATATGATTACGTCATATATTTTAACCAAGCTCAATCCAATGTTCAGCTTCAAATTTGAAAAATATTGGTGTTATAAATGTGGTATACTTGGTCTGTGAGTGAAACAGGGACTCAATGAAAAGCACAAGGCCTGCAGCTTGCAATGTTTACAAGGCCAAGAGAATTCCAAAGAGGACTAAAATCCCATTTAGATTCAATGTTCACATTTATTCTTTATTTCCCTTCCCCTATTATCCATCCCCAACTTTTGACTGACTTTCCACAATTAGCTAAGATGGTTGTTGTTATTACTTGTGAAGTTGTGTCCGACCCATTGTGACCCCATGGGCAACATTCCTCCAGGCCTTCCTGTCCTCTACCATTCTCTGGAGTCCATTTAAGCTCTCACCTACTACGGAGACTCCATCCAGCCACCTCATTCTCTATCGTCCCCTTCTTCTTTTGCCTTCAATCTTTCCCAGCATTAGGCTCTTCTCCAGTGAGTTCTTCCTTCTCATTAGCTGGCCAAAGTATTTGAGTTTCATCTTCAGGATTTGGCCTTCTAAAGAGCAGTCAGGGTTGATCTCCTCTAGGACTGGCTGGTTTGATGGCCTTGCAGTCGAAGGGACTCGCAGGAGTCTTCTCCAGCACCATAGTTCAAAGGCCTCAATTCTTTGCTGCTCAGCTAAGATGGTAGACATAGTAAAATGGTGCCATAAACGTTTCCAATAAGACCTTCCATGAACTCTGGTAATAAAAAATTAGGTTGATAAGTGGTTACCCATTCACTCAATTGATTTAAGTAGTTCTAGTCTTCCCTTGGTGATTTTGAGCTGCTCAAAGTCTCCCTCAGCCCAATCCTCTCATTTTTGCTTGTGACTATTTAAAAAAAGATTCTATCCAAAATACAAAATACCAGCTGCAGTTATTCACTTAAGAACTGTGGTAAGAAAGGTGGTATAGTGACCAAAGTTACAATGGCATTGAAAAAAGTGACTGATGACCATTTTTCACACTTAGCGACCATTTTCACACTTAGCAACTGTTGCAGCATCCTCATGGTCACGTGATCAAAATTTTGATGTTTGGCAACAGATTTGTATTTATGATGGTTTCAGTGTCCTGGGGTCATATAATCACCTTTTGACAAAGTCAAATGGGGAAACCAGATTCACTTATGCTACTAACTTATCAGCTGCAGTTATTCACTTAAGAACAGTGGCAAGAAAGGTGGTATAATGGGGTTAGTGACCAAAGTTACAATGGCATTGAAAAAAGTGACTGATGACCATTTTTTCACACTTAGCGACCATTTTCACACTTAGCGACCGTTGCAGCATCCTCATGGTCATGCGATCAAAATTTTGATGTTTGGCAACAGTTGCAATTTATATTTGTAAATTGTAGTTAGGTTGAAATAAAAAAAATATTACAATACTATTTTTGCATTGTATGAACATTTTTGTTGCTCCGTATAAATTTTTTAATCAAACCCCCCCACCCACCCCCGGTCAAAGGTGTCCCTCTTTACCAATCTGAAAATCTGGTCACCTTATTGTGAGGGAAATAGAAAGCAGAAATATTATGTTTGCCATATTGAAGGGAGAGAGAGGGAGAGCGGGAGGGAAAGAGAGAGAGAGAGAGAGAATAAAAATCTAATAATGATGATAATAATACAGGAAGTGCTGGCTGTGCAATGAAGCTGAAGAAACAGTCGGACCACCTATCTAGCTGCTGCAAGAAGATCGCACAGCCTGACTACAAGCAAAGGCATGAAAAAGTAGCAACAATGGAGCACCACTTGAATCCTTTCAGCATTGAGAAAATCACCATCAATCAATTGCAAAAGGCAGCTTTACTTGGAAGAGCTTTCATAGCAACAATACCTTTAGCATCACCAAACAACAACATATCCTTATCTCAGGTACTTGGGAAAGATTGGCTAGGTGGATAAAAATGCCAGACCCAGTCCAAACAGCTAGCTGACTTGAGTGATTAACAATCTAATAATAATAAATAAGCATAAGATAATGAACTATTTGCTTTCCCAATATGAAGATATATATGTGTGTGTATGTATGTATGTATGTATGTATGTATGTATGTATGTATGTATCTGTATATGTGTATATATGTCTGTGTGTGCATGCATGTGTATATGTGTGTGTATGTGTGTAATAAAATTTTATTGAACATTTCAAAATACATGAACAGATGGTAGAAACTGGTTTACAGATACAGAAGAAAAATAAAAAGAACTTGTTTTCTCTAACCGAACATTTCAGTTTCACCATTTCTGCCAGTTCTGTCATCTTTACAATTCATTCCTCCATTGTGGGAATTTCTTTCATTTCTGTGCATATAATACATTTCATACAAATCACCATATGTACAATCAACCTTCCATGAATTTTTTCTAATTGGTCCTCATCAATTCTTTTTTTAAAAAAATCTAGATTTTTCTCAGTGTTAGTCTCTAAAATTCTTTGTAGCATTATTTGTATCCAGATTGTTAGTATACATCAACTTTACCCACTTAATAACATTTTCTTCAAATTCCATATTTTCAAAATTTCAAAAAGAAAAGTCCAGTTAAAAATTGTCACATACTTTCTCCCAATCAGGAAAGATCAATGCAGCTTGTTTTTCATTGTGTTGTTCCGAGTAACATAATATAATAAGAATATTTCTAATATTACCTCTCAGCTGTCTTTTGGGCAAATAGCTACATTGGTTTTCATGTATAAAATCCTGCAGAACACTTTTCATCTTCTCAACCCAATATGAAGATTTGAGTATTGACTTGTATGTGATAAAACTCTTTTTTAAACATATTACTTGATATATTTTTTTAAATTGTTTCCTTGAACATTTAAACACTCTTTTGACAAATCTAATTGGGCCCAACCAACAAAGCAGCAGTTATACAATACAATACAATACAATACAATACAATACAATACAATACAATACAATACAATACAATACAATACAATACAATACAATACCAGAGTTGGAAGGGACCTTGGAGGTCTTCTAGTCCAACCCCCTGCCTAGGCAGGAAACTCTATACTGTTCCAGACAAATGGCTATGCAACATCTTCTTAAAGACTTCCAGTGTTGGGGCATTCACAACTTCTGGAGGCAAGCTGTTCCACTGATTAACCGTTCTAACTGTCAGGAAATTTCTCCTCAGTTCTAAGTTGCTTCTCTCCTTGATTAGTTTCGATCCATTGCTTCTTGTTCTACCCTCAGGTGCCTTGGAGAATAGTTTGACTCCCTCTTCTTTGTGGCAAGTTTTAGAGGAGAGACAGAGGGAAATCTGAAAACAGATCCCGAGAAACCTTTGAACTGCTTTTTAGGGAGAGAATGATCCCGTTACTTTGTGTCAAAGAGCTACATAGGAAGGACTTAGGTATAATTTCAGAATGCAAGCTAACAGATCTAATCCAAGAATAACAAAAAGGAAAAAGACAAACATATTTTGCAAGCCATTTAGCTTCGCCAAAAAAGAGGAGTTCACATTTACATATGCTATTTAGATCCTAGCTTGAAAGCATGCAAATGAAGGTAGATAAATAGGTACCACTTTGGTGGGAAGGTAACAGCATTCCTTGCGCCTCAACATATAGTCATGCCAGCCACATGACCATGGAAGCATCTTCGGACAAGGCTGTCTCCCTTGGCTAAGAAAAGGAGATGGGCATCGCCCCTAGACTCCGACACAACTGGACAGAGGAACTCTGTAGTCCTCTACTTACAACAGATCATTTAGTGACTGTTCTAAACTACAACGGCACTGAAAAAAAGTGACTTAGGATCATTTTTTCACACTAACGACCATTGCAGCATCCCCATGCTCAAAATGCAGACATTTGGCAACTGATTTATATTTATGATGAGTGCAGTGTTCCAAGGTGATATGATCACCTTTTCCAACCAGCAAAGTCAACGGGAAACCCAGATTCACTTCTAATTTAACAATTGCAGTGATTCGTTTAACAAGTGTGGGAAGAAAGGTCGTAAAATGATAATATATAAATATAAATTTTGGGTTCGGTTGTGGTCATACGTCGAGGACTACCTATACTTGTATTTTTGAGAAATAATAGCTATAATTTAAATAGAAATATAATGCCCGGTGAGAAAAATGACTAAATGGGACTGCCTATTTGGGACATGGGTCTATTTTAGTATCATTTTTATGTCTGCAGCATGTCTGTTCATTGAAGGTGACAAAGCAAGTTGGAATCGTAAGTCAACTCAAGGCATTTAATTCTGAGCAGCCTTCATTGATCATATAGAATATCATGTAGAAAATGTCCCTCCATCTTGCCCGGGGGGGACATTGCACTAAATGTGGCAGGTCTGAAGGCCCAATGCAAAAGATGGCTTCCAGGCCTGACAGGAATCATATTGAGTAGGAAGTTATCACCCAGCCCTCTCCCAGAAAAATGAAATATCCTAGGAAATATTGAAAAGGCAGAATATTTCTCTGGATGTGAAAAAGGAAGAAATGTGTTTTAAAAGACAGAATTGCTGCCTGCAGCTTCCTGCCCATCCCCCTTTGTCAATGAGCCCTTAAACCCTGAGCTAGTCCACTTTACATAATAAAGAGTTCTCCCCTTCAGCTCCAGGGGATGGGATTAAAGCATGATAATATTGGCCCTTTCCAACTCACCACATGACATCTGAGAACTCAACCAAACCTGGATTCAAGAGACAGCCCAGAGAGTTGCCCCTGCATGGCTCCATGGGAATCTGACAACCAATCAGAACACAAGCTCAAGATCAAAGGCCAGAGGGGAATAAAACCAGGGACTCAGCTTCTCTTCTTCCCTTGCCTTCCCTTCTCTTCTCTTCTCCACCAACATTGAAGCATGTGATCCCCTTTTCTGTTCAGGACTCAAGCCATGTGGTCCTGTCCACCATTAAAACCATCTTTCCAAGCAGCCTCCATGTCTCCAGTGTCTTTTTCCCCACTTGGAGCCGAACCCAGAAGGACATTTCTTCCCACAGTACTTTATTTTCATATTTCTCTGCACTGCCTTTCCGCCATGCAAGGAACTGTAATAATTGATCACTACATTTAAATAATCTTGCTTTGATTAATTCTACAGAAAGGGCAGCATGGCAAAAATCAGAGGGAGTCTGGTAGCACCTTCTCGGGCTCAGGAAATTTTATGCCTTTAATTAAAATTTCTTTGTCTGACAAGTTGCAATCCTCTGGTTGCCTAACATAGATCTCCCTCTACAATGGCTATTGCAACGGGTGGATTCTGCTCAGTAAAACTTTAAGTATTGTAGATGCGTCTCAATGGACTGGCTCTTGTTGGTTCTTATAAGTTCTGCCTAGTGGCTGCCTTGAAAACTAATAACTTCCTTATAGTGCGTCAACAGCCCTCTGGAACGAGCTCCCCGTGGAGATTCGGACCCTTACCACCCTCCAGGCTTTCCTATTGGGAGTAGGGCGGCATAGAAATACAATAAAATCGAATCGAAAATCGAAACATGTATATTTTACATGGTCTTGGAAGCAGGGCAGCCAGTAACTGGAAAGTAATTCAAATCAAGGTGCACCTGATTCACACAACAGGTGCATTGAAAAAGCTGAAACACCATTCATGGGAGCAAGGCGATTCACACGTGATGCTTTCTAGCAAATTGTGAATTAGGAGTCTGGAAAGACAAAAGGAAGATAGTCCCATTTGGATGTTCTCCGGTTGATGCCAAAAAGTCAGAGGGCAGATCTTCTTCAGTCAATATGTAAATACTGCTAATACATTGGCCTAATACATTGGATTCTGTGCCTTTCTCAGTGTGGTCTTGGTACTGCAAGAAGTATAAAACAAAATGACTCAGAAAGGGTATCATGGCAAAACACAGATAAGGCAGGCCAGAAAAATAAGCTTGTCACAGGATGGCTGTAAAACACGCCAGAGTCACAAATCTAAACATGCAAATGATGACAGCTATTTTCCTCAGCTTCCCTTCATTCTCCAGACATTGCGATTTTATTTTTATTGCCTAGATGTTAATTTGGGCACCATATGTGCAAGGCAACGTTTACTTCAGCAGCTAACACAATAGAAAACACAAGCTTTGGATAAACTGAATCTCAGGAGGAAAAAAAAAATACAATGTCCTGCCAGCAAGAACTATTAAAGTGGAGAATAACCGTCTTGAGGGAAGAGGTGGAACTTCTGGATCAGAATCTGAGATAGTGAGACAGGACAAATCTTCGGAAAATTTACTGAGGCGAGTAATCTTCTCCTTGCAGACAGGAGGCCAAGCAATTTCCTTGCTGTTTCCTAGTTACTGTCATTTTAAGATATTTTGCAAAATAACTGATGTGGTATCTAGCAACGTAATTTCTGAGAATCGTCATGGAAAAAAGAAAGAGATGTACCTTTGGTTTCATTTCAAAGGCTTAGTGCTGCCCACCACCAAGCGCAACTGACCTTTATTTCTCATAGAGATGCTTGAGGGGAAGGATTTGCTGGCTGTTGAATACATATTAAAAATCTTTAATAGAATTTTTAATATTTTTTCTGGAGTACGTGATTGATTTTTCTCAAGTTTTTTTTATTTTTTTTAAGCCAAATTGACCTTCCGTGTTGGCAACAGTCCTTTGACTGAGAGAAATCGGAAAGGAAGTTTCTTTTAGATAAAATATATACAGGTTGTCCTTGACTTGCGACCACCATGGAGCCCAAAATTGATGATGCTAAGCAAGAGAGTCCTTAAGTGAGTTTTGCCCCATTTTACGACCTTTCTTGCCACAGTTGTTAGGAGAATCACTGCATCCGTTAAATCAGTAACACCTTTGCTAAGTGAATCTGGCTTCCCTCTTGACTTTGCTTGTCAGAAGTTCACAAAAGGAGATCACATGACCCCGGGGACATTGCAACCGTCATAAATATGAACCAGTTGCCAAGTGTCCGAATTTTGATCACATGACCACAAGGATCCTGCGAAGGGCCAAAAGTGTGAAAAAATAGTCATGCCATTTTTTTCAGTGTTGTAACTTCAAATGTTTACTAATTGAACTGTTTTAAGTCAAGGACTACCTGTATCTTAAAAAAGAAGTTGCCTTTAAAAAATAATTCACGCTTGGTTATCTCTTCATGGAAAAGGGGTGAGATAAGTACAATATTTATTTATTTATTTATTTATTTATTTATTTATTTATTTATTTATTTATTTATTTATTTATTTATTAAACTTATATACCGCCTCATAGGGCTTTCAGCCCTCTCTAAGCGGTTTACAGAGTCAGCATATCGCCCCCACAGTCTGGGTCCTCATTTCACCCACCTCGGAAGGATGGAAGGCTGAGTCGACTTTGAGCCGGTGAGATTTGAACTGCTGAACTGCAGATAGCAGTCAGCTGAAGTGGCCTGCAGTACTGCACCCTAACCACTGCGCCACCTCGGCTCAATAATTTTAGTCCTACGGAATTTTATGTGAATTAAAGGCAAAGATAAAGTTTCCCCTTGAACATATGTGCTAGTTGATCCCGACTCTAGGGGGCATTGCTCATCTCCGTTTCAAAGCTGAAGAGCCAGTGCTTTTCCGAAGATATCTCTGTGGTCATGTGACCGCCATGACTAAATACCGAAGGCACACAAAACACTGTTACCTTCCTACTAAAGATGGTCCCTGTTTTTCTACTTGCATTTTTACTTTCAAACTGCTAGCTTGGCAGAAGCTGGGACAAGTAACGGGAGCTCATTCCGTTACGCGGCACTAGGGATTCGAACCACCAAACTGACGACCTTTCTGATCAACAAGCTCAGCGTCTTAGCCACCGAGCCACCACATGCCTCTTTTATGAAAATTATGTAACTATAAATATGAAACGTAGGGAACTAAGCAGAAGGTCATAGCAGAATTCCCAAATCTTTTAATTTATCTTTCCTTTTTTAGAATAAGGAGATTGCCGAATATCTGTCATATTCAATTACAGATTAGAGTTCTGTTTAATGCTGACTTTTTGGCTTGAATTCATGGTTATCTCTAATTTGGCAGGTAAACACTTAAATAGATCTCATATGTATTTGCATCACTATCTGTACACATCCTCTTTTTTTTTTTTTTTTGCAAGCTACACAGAGAGAGATCAAGAGGAAATAATGGATTAAGGTAAAAAACCTGGTGATTGTGGGGCTTAATATACATGCTAACCCTAAAGATATGTCAACCTTAGGATAGAATGTAGACCAGCTGGGTCACAGGTGCGTGAATAGAATGGAGATGGTGAAAATGATCATATGGAGGAATGATGGAGGTCAAATAAACTTATTCATTTTCTTTCCATTTTAAATCTGTTTTAAAATAAATAGAATATGGCTTTAATTATGTTTGTTTGTTTTATTGTTTGTTTTATTGAGCTTGTATGCCACCCACTCCCGAAGGACTCCGGGCGGCTTACAATAAAACAAGGGAGGGGGATAATGCACAAGACAACATATTAAAATATACAACAGTCACAATTTCCGAGGGGCTGGATATTTCGAAAGCCCCCCGGCCTGCTGGAGCAGCCAGGACTTAACAGCTTTGCGGAAGGCCGCGAGGGTAGTGAGGGTCCGGATCTCCACGGGGAGATTGTTCCAGAGGGCTGGAGCTGCAACAGAGAAGGCTCTCCCCCGGGGAGTTGCCAGCCGACACTGGCTGGCAGATGGGATCCGGAGAAGGCCTAACCTATGTGATCTAATCGGTCTATGGGAGGTAATCGGCACCATTACCATAGGTTGCTTCCACACTTGGGAGCATTGCTTTTTTAACAATCCTTATTAAGAAATGGATTTCATACAACTTGGTGTTGCATTATCTGACAGTGTTCTTTCCCATGATCAAGTTCTCCTTTAATATCTACTCACAAATTTTCCAAGCACAGTTTTTTTTTCAGTGAAACTTGTCATCTGCTAGCTTTCTGCTGATAATGTTGACCTCTCTTATTGTTCTTCTGATGAACCCTGGCTATTTTGCCAGTTAAAGAAAGGAAAACATGAAAAGGGAAATTGGAAATTCCTAGGAAAGAGATGGTAAAATATTGGTTAGATTGTTAGATTGGTTATATACTGTATTACAATGTCTCAAGTGAGACAAACGGGACGCAATAAGCAGACCCCGAAAAGAGGAATGTTTTAATTAAAGGCTGTGGTTCTAAACAATTTTAGCCCATTCTGGAGAAGACGATGCTACCATTTCATTTTATTTTAATGATAGGAGAAAGAAAAAATAAGCAGAAGGTCTTGACCTCCTCTTCCCAAGAACGTGGGAGATTTCACAATCATAATATAGCACATTTCACAATCATAATATAGCAGCAAATCTGACTTGTTTTTTAAATGATAAAATATAGTACCCATTAATTAACATGTCCAGGCAAAATCAAAATATATAGGGACGATGCACATATTATATGAGCTGATGTTTATAAAACAGTTGCAAATTTTGAAGTTTCATTCCAGGACGTTTCATTGGGCAAAATGATTGTTTACCAGGAAAGCTGTAAGAAGGTGAGGAGAGAAAATGTGGCGGATCTTTGAGCTTTTTTTTCATTTTATAGAGTGACAGAAAGCCTTCAGATATGAAAATTTGTCTTATTAATTTCACAGTGGCAGATTTTCCTGAAGCTTTGTTGGAAAGATGAAATTAGAAAATTTGGTAGCATCCTATTACAGTGGAACCTCAGGTCACGAATGCTTCTGACCATAAACAAAATGGGTGTCGACCAGTGGTGGGTTTCACAATTTTTTAGAATCTCTTCTGTAGGTGTGGCCTGCTTTGTGGGAGTGGCTTGCCAGCCATGTGACCGGGTAAGAGTGGCTTGCCAGCCATGTGACCGAGTGGGGGTGGCTTGCCAGCCATGTCACTGGGTGGGCGTGGCCAACTTGTAAAATGTGGTGAAACTCACTTAACAAAATGTTAACCAAAATGTTGGCTCAGAAACTCTGGCATTTGAAGCACGCAAGTCTTAAAGCTGTCAAGTTACAAGACCCTTGCACCCCTAACCCTTTAGAAAAAAAAACCCAGGGGTGTTCAAACTTGACTGCTTTAAGACTTGTGGACATCAACTCCCAGAATTCCTCCTCCAGTCATGTTGGCTCAGGAACTCTGGCATTGAAGTGTGCAAGTCTTAAAGCTGTCAAGTTACAATACCCTTGCACCCCTAACCCTTTAGAAGAAAAACCCCAGGGGTGTTCAAACTTGACAGCTTTAAGACTTGTGGACTTCAACTCCCAGAATTCCTCCTCTCGCTCTTCATCTTGATGATGTGCGGACGGGCGGGGGGAGGGAGCTGGAACCGGTTCTAAACGGCACTGTAGATTTGTGGAACCTCTTCTATAGAAGAGGTTAGAACTGGCAGGAACCCACCCCTGGTGCCGACCAAAAAAATCCACTAAATATTTCACTCTGTTCACGAACACATTCTCAGGTGGCGATCAATCACAGCCACAGTGATTTTCCCTGCAGCAGCGATTTCCCCTTCCACACTATTTCTTTTGTGTGCGCATTCACAGTCAGTCTTGCTTCTGGTCACGACCAAATTGGGTGCCAACCAAAGTCTTGGAATGGATTATGGTCCCGCTGTACTTTTTTCCTCGATTAATGCCAGTTTATCTTTTTAACTTTAAAAATGAAGAAAATCCATATTTTTGGAAGGCAGCTCCAACAGTTTGAGAGATTATTTGTGGAATTTTTTCTCCCTCTATAAATGCAAAGCAGTCATCATAAATGCTTCCCTACAGGGTTTAAAAACTGGCTTAGGATATCTATATTTAATTCCCCAATTTAGATGTGTTTTGACACAGGAATGGTGTCACAGAGGTTCAGAATTAAAATGCTATATATCTATCACAAAAATTGGGCAAGCCTTGGTCACTTCTCTTTCTTTTGGCATAAAAAGTTGCTGACTGAAGAATAAAGCATTATTTCATTTGTTTCTAAAAAATAAAGGTCTCTCTACACATGTTCAATGGTTTCAGTTGACACACAGATGGTATTAATAAAAAAGTCTCCTCAATTTGTCTGAGAAATCATTGTGGGGATTAGAGAAGGAGGTTGCAATCTCTTTGATATGCTGGGCCCATGCTCTGAAAGCCTTTATAGATCAGAATCAGCACCTTGAGCTAAATGTGATCCAGTGTATACGTAGATGAAAGGGGTTTTAGCACGTGGAATCCATCAGGGTTCTAACTCGGAGCTTTAATTTAAGTATAGGACATTTTCTGTTGTTATAAAACAGGTTTTCAGAATCAATTGAAGAAGTCAAGATACACGGAGAATATTAAGATCTTCTGCTGAAGAATGAATAGAAACCATTTGGGTATTTTGAATGAAGTTATATCTATTGTTTTAGCTGGCAACAGAGTGAAAATTCACCTTTTAAAGATAGGTTTAATTAACATTACTTTTGCTTCATGAAACCTAATTTAGTAACATAGACTTCTAGGTGAAATAATGAGTTCACATAATCCTAACATTTCTGATAGCGCTATATTTTTTTGATTTGCCATCAAAATATCTAAGCCATATGACAGTGAGCTACCAAGGGTTTCATATGATCTCCTAGCTTCAATACAGATAGTCCTTGGCTTACAACAGTCCATTCGGTGACCATTTGAAGTTATTACAGCACTGAGAAAAGTGACTTATGACCACTTTTCATACTTGCAACCGTTCTGCCATCCCCATTGTCACGTGATCAAAATTCAGATGCTTGACAACTGATTCTTATTGATGACAGTCGCAATGTCTTGGAGTCCATGTGATCTTCTGACACACAGTGTCAATGGGAAAGCCATTGTTAACTTAACAACAGTGTTACTAACTTAACAGCTGCAGTGATTCACTTAACAACTGTGGCAAGAAATGTCCTAAAATGGGGCAAAACTAACTTAACAAAGGCCTCACTTAGCAGCTGAAATTTTGGTTCAATTATGGTTGTACCGTATTTTTTGGACTATAAGACGCACTGGAGTATAAGACACAACCAAGATTTGAAGAGGTTAATTTTTTTAAAAAGTTTTTGCGCTCCCCAGCCCCGCAGGCCTCCCAAACCCTCTGCATGCCCGTTTTTTGTGAAAATTTGAGAGTCCTGTATAGTGCTCCTGGGGGTGGGGAGGGCCAAAACGAGCAAAAAGCTACCCATCTTTCACAAAAATGGCCCCGTTTTTTTTGTAAAAAGGGGGGGGCATGCAGAGGGTGTGAGAGGCTTGTAGGGAGCTCCTGGGGGCTGAGGAGGGCAAAAAATGAGCAAAAACAGACAATTTTTCGCAAAAACAAGCCCTTTTTTTTTCTTTTTCAAAAAATGGGGCATGCAGAGTATGTGTGAGGCTTGTAGAGTGCTTCTGGGGCTTGGGAGGGCAAAAACAGCCCAATTTTTGTGAAAAATTGGCCCATTCCTCACTCATTTTTGCCCCTCCCCAGCCCCCAGGAACACTTTGCAGTCCTCCCAAACCCTCTGCGTCCATTTTTGCGAAAAACTGGATGCACGTGTTGGGGTTTTAGGAAGCCAAAAATGCTGTATTCAGTGTATAAGATGCATCCAGATTTTCACCCTCTTTTGGGGGGGGGGGCAAAAAGATGCATCATATACTCCAAAAAATATGGTAAGTCGAGGGCTATCTGTATAACCCAGGTCCACTCCAAACCCCTCAGAAGTTGATTATTGGATGTGTGCCCATAGAGTACATCATGGATTGCAACTACATAATACAAACTCTAATTCTTTGTCACAATCTAACAGCTGTATAGATTTTGTCCAGATCCGATAATCCCAGAGAAGCCATTTATTTTATACAAGGGCTTATGGTTTGACCTTCGGGTTCTTAAAGTCTAACATCCATGCATTTCCTTACATTAACATAACTTATAGTACAAACATTAATGTGAAGGATTGCTCTGCACCATTCTCGTTCTCATGCAATCCTTATGCTTATCCTAAGACAAAAGAATTGGCTAAGGAAGGCCACAGCTGACTTCCTTTTTTTTTTGTATCAGTTTTAAAGAGCTGAATTTTAAAACAGCAATTTAAATTGTTTGTTTTCATAGGACACAACCAAGTGTTTACCTGATCACCAAGAAGTCAGCTATGGAAATAGTTTTGAAGAGCAGGGAGTGTTGTAAACCGAAGCAAGGGAGTAATTGTTCGAAGTAATTGTTCCAGCAACTTATCCTTGACTGGAGTTAGACATGTATAAATGCCTAAGAAACAGTTGAAATGGGAACTCTAGGAAAACAATTCTACAAAATGGAAATACAGACTCTTGTCAACTGTGCTGCTGTACGGATGAAATTTTTCAAATGTTTGTACCATATGGAGTACTCTCTGGAGTGACTTTAATCAGATTTTGTGAGTAATGTGACTTCAAGAATTTGCAGTCTAGAACTACTGCTTTCTTATGAGTTGTAAAGCTAATATGCTGAGATTTACTGACAGAGACAATGTTATGTATCTGTAAAGCAGGGGTGGGTTTCAAAAATTGTTTGAACCTACTCTGTGGGTGTGGCCTCCTTTGTGGGAGTGGCTTGCTGCCCATGTGACCAGATGGGAGTGGCTTGCCGCCCATGTGACCGGATATGAAGATGCCGACGACACTTGTCAGAACCACCTTAAATGACCTCACACACAGCACTGGCATGCATAAGAATAGGATGTAAACTTGTTTTTTAAAAGGCATCTTTGGTTTGCGTTAAAACAACTTCAACACACGCAATGTTCTGATTGCACCACAAACACAGTAGTCATCCTTACCTTTCACAGAGGCACTGAGTTTTATAAATATGAGCATGATAGAGTAGAATAATCATATCCAAGGACCAGTGATGGGTTTCAAAAAATTTTGGAAGCTCTTCTGTAGGTGTGGCCTGCTTTCCGGGTCCACTGGTGGAACCTCTTCTAACCGGTTCGGTAGATTTGACGAACCGGTTCTACCGAATAAGTGCGAACTGGTAGGAACCCATCTCTGCTGTAAGGTAAATATTGCAATGTGTTCCAGGCTACCACTGAAACACAGAATTCTGCATATTTGGAGTTTAGGAAAGCTGATACAGATTGATAATGTTGGCCTTAATGAATGTGTGTGTTGGTGTTTGTGTGTATATGTGTGTGTTTGTGTGCTACTATGAAAGCCCAGGATGCGTTAGTAGACAGATGTTTTTCAACTTCTCAGTCTAGGACTCAGAGAGTCACTGGCCTGAAAGCAACAGCCAGCTTCTACGCCTAAAGGAAGGACTAGAAAGTGGTGTATATATGTTGGAAGAAATGTCCTTCTGGGTTCAGTTCAGTGACGTGCGGCAAGGTTTATGGCTGGTGAGGCAGCAATTTTTTTAGACTTGTGGACTTCAACTCCCAGAATTCCACAGCCAGGCATGCTCAATTCCAATTTAAAGTGACAGCATTTGTTTTTCTCCTTTGCTAAATAAGTTTTCTTTTTTCTTTTTCTTTTTCTTTCTCTTCTCCCTTCCCCTCCTTCCTCCCTCCCTCCCTCCCTCCCCCTCTCTCAAACACACACACACACACACACACACACACACACACACAAAGTTGCACCAGGAGGATGAAGTTTGATTTTCCTCCTGCACCCTCTGACCCCCTTTTCCAGCTGTTTCAGAGAGGATTTCAACTCTGCTCTTGCCTGCCATCATGAAGAGAAAAAAAAATGTAAAAGGAAAAAGGCATGAGCTCTGAGATCAGGCTGAGCTAGTTGCTGCCAGAGTCACCGTGTGGATGACTCTGCTTAACTGTTTAAAAAAGCCTCTAAAAAAGCACCCTCTACAGGAGGAAGCAGGAGAACGATGTGCCTCATCTACATCAGGAATTTTTCGGCTTTTAACCCTTGCTTAACTCTGCTCGAGTGATCATAAAAAGTCAGACTAGATGAGGCACGTTGTTCTCCTGCCTTCTCCTGTAAAGGGCACTTTTTAAGAGGCATTTTTAAACAGTTAAGCACTAAGCAGAGTCATCCATGGTGACTCTGGCAGCAACTAGCTCAGCCTGACCTCAGCTCTTGCCTTTTTCCTTTTACATTTTTTTTCTTTTCATGATGACAGTGGTGAGGCTCTGCCTCCTCTGCCTCTCCTGACTGCACGTCCCTGGTTCAGTTCAAGTGGGAAAAAGACACTGGATTCATGGAAGTTGCTTGGAAAGATGGTTTATTGATCAACAGGATCACATGCCTTGAAGATCTTGGGCGAAGAAAAAGGGAAGAGATGCTGAGAGCGCCTGCGTTTTATGCCCTCTGTTGGCTTTGAATTTGAGCGTGTGTCCTGATTGGTTGTCAGACTCCCATGGGGCCATTCAGGGCTAACTTTGTAGGTTGTCTGTGTCCCAGGCTTGGTTGAGCCTTGCTGGGTGATGATGTAATGAAAGGGTTTTGGGCAATTCCTATTATGGCTCTCCTTGAAGGAGACAGATCTTTCTTATGTAGAATAGGCTGGCCCAGGCCTTAATGGCCCCTTAACAAAGGTGTGTGTGAAAGAGTTTCTGCCTCCCTTTTAGGGTAAATAAATATTCTGCCCTTTTAATATTTCCTAAAATATTTCATTTTTCTAGGAGAGGGGTGGGTGCTAATTTCCTACATATATACATGTGCACATGTGCTCACATGTACGCACAAACACGCATGCACACATACACAACTTTGGATTCTGAGCTCTTTACTAAAGTTGTCTTACTTAGAAGAAAGTTATCAATTTTCTGGCAGTCATAAGCTGATCCTAGAACTTCTTTATTTGAATCCCAGGCCATCCATTCACATTGGCAACATTTTAATTGCAAAAAATTACTCACTTTGTTTTTTATAACCTTATAAATTACCGGAAGTAGATTGTGATGTTTAAATTGTCCTTATCAAATGCCTTCTACCTAGTGTGGAAAAAGAAACCTATGTAGGTTATAAACAGAGCTTTATTACTAAGGTCTGTTCTTCGCATTCAGCAATAGATAACTGCAGACCAAAGGTTTCTGTGTGAGTAGGTGTGTGGGTGTATGCATGTGTGATTGTGTGGTTTTGCTGCCCTTGTAGGAAAAAAACAAGGGTGCTGCCTGAGAGAAATTTATTCATCCTTTGTTGATTTGCATATGAGAAACTATTACCACTAGTCAAAATCAGAGCTTGTCACAAAAGGTCAAACGTAACACATGTTAGGGAAGGCAGTTTACATATTAAGTATCACTGAATTCATCGATGTGAATCAGTGGTGGGTTCCAGATCCCACTGCAACCGGTACAGTGCAATGGGGCCGGGCGCCCACCACGTGCATGCACACAGCAGGTCCGCATGGGTACCCACCTCCTGCGACGCTCCAGCTGCTCAGCATGCGCAAATGCTCCAATCGGCTCAAATAGCGGTAAGGAGAGCAGGCAGGTGGGTGGGCCCTCCAGAACACCGTACCGGAATGGTACCTGGCGCTCCCAGCAGGCACCAGTACGCCCATACCAGGGCGTACTGGTCGTATCCCACCACTGATGTGAGTGTACGTATATGAGATATCTCCTTATCTTCAGATGCCAACGGCTGCTGAAATTCAGATGACCATTAGAAGCTGGTAAAAAAAAAACTTTTCTATCTCTTTGTTGCCATCTAGTGGTGGTCCAGAAGCTGGCATTCCAGTTGGGTAATGCCTACCCTATGCTACGTAAAATAAACCAATGTCCTTCATTCTAAAAAGTAGTGTTAAAGATTCTCCTTACGGCTAAACAAGTTAAAAGCCCCTTTTCTCGGTTCTCTCCATCGTATTCTTAATTCCTGTTCAAATGGTTGGCTAAATGCATGAGAGCTTGAAGCTGGGCAAAATATAAGGTTAAAGTGAAGCATTAAAACAATGGAAAAAAAGTGATTATAGTGTATAGCAGGGGTGGGTTTCAACCGGTTCATGGCGGTCCCCGCGAACCGGTTGGTCGGCGAACCCGGAAGTAAGTAACTTCCGGGAACAGCGAAGGGCCCACCCGCCCGCCCACGTTCCTTACCCGGTTTTGACGAGTTCTGCGGATGCATACAGCGCCTGCGTGATCCTCCAGGAGCAGCTGGAGCATCGCACAGATGCTAGTACGCATGCGTGCGCTGTGCGCATGCATGAGGATGCCGCCGGCCCCTTTCCAACCGAACTGGTTGGAACGGGGCGAGAAACCCACCCCTGGTGTATAGCGACAAGTTTTGTAACACAAATGCATTGACAAATGTGTTCATAGCTTTTTAGAGCATTATTGTTAAGCATTAACATTTTTCTATATTCTGTGAAGAGTGAAAGCATTTTTTTTCCAAATTTTCCACAGATGGATTTCTAACATGCCTGGTTATCATGGTAGATTAAAAGATAGAATGCCTCACAGCAATAGAAGTTTTATTAATATTCTTTGTTATGTTGTACACCAGAGGTGTCATACTTCTTGCCTACGGGCCAGTTGTGTCATGCACTGGTCACGGCCACCCCCATTTTAGCAAAGGGGGAAAAAGTCACGATACGTCACACAACGACAATGTGACGCTGCGAGTTTGACACCCCTGTTGTACACAGTAGCTCTGCTCAGCAATAGCCATAGCACTTACCTATATTCACAGTACTTTATAACCCTCTCTAAGTGGTTTACAGAGTCAGCATATTGCCCCCAACAATCTGGGTCCTCATTTTACCGACCTCAGAAGGATGGAAGGCTGGGTCAACCTTGAGCCTGGTGAGTTTCGATCTGCCAAATTGCAGTCAGCCAGCAATCAGCAGAAATAGCCTGCAGTACTGCACTCTAACCACTGCGCCATTGCGGCTCAAGTTAAAAGTTATCTCAAGGGCTCCCCGTCACCAATGTTGCTTCAACATAACATGCCTAATTTTGTTTATTTCGTTTCTTTCATCCTTTTTCTTTTCTTTTTGAGTGGGGAGGTTGGACTATCCTAAATGACCCATCTTCAGCTCATAGTAACAGCCATTACAGGTACGTAAACAAATGGGAGACAACTTGAATGAACACATAACATAATAGTAAAAGCGTGAATAAGGGCAGAAAAGGGTTTGTGTGGAAAACTACTGCAGGAAGAAGTCTTGGCAAAGGCTGGCACAAATTGACAATGATGGTACCAATCCCATCATAACAATTGTTTTCACATGAAGTAAATTTTGAAGGTGAGCCAAATTTTCCTTCCTTGTTAAAAATAGAAAGAAAGAAAAGAAAGCATTGCTCTGCTTGACTTGATTCTAATAATTCTAGTAAATAATAAATTCTTAATTCCAATCCATCCCCCAATATCTAAACCACATTGGTTGATTATACATCAAGCTCACTTTTAGGGGTCTCTATTTAAATTTGTGCTCAGCGCGTTCCCTGGAAATATACTAATTCCAACCAAATTAGATAGATGTCTTAATTTTTTTTAAAAAATAATTATGTAAGTTGTAAGAGGTTTGTTATCACTGTTTTATTTTTGGCTTGGCTCACTGATGACAATTCATTTCAGCATTAGCACGGAATATCTCTGTCGTTCTAGGATGGACTTAAGAAAAATGTTTCTCCACATGACTAAAAACTGAAATTTTCAGAAAAAAACAATAACTTCTTCAGGTTCTTTAGCCTTTGGTGCTATGGATTGGTAGACCCCTGTGTGTGTGTGTGTGTGTGTGTGTGTGTGTGTGTGTGTGTCAATGCTCTTCTTGTGTCTTAGTTTTCATTGCTTTTCTTAGAAAAAACTCAGTGAAGGTTTTATAGTTGACTATCCAAGAAGAAAACAAGCTTCCATATGACTTATGGGTCATTTGGGCCCTACTGAATTTTATGGATTTCAGCTGTACGTCTGGCTTTGAATGGTGCATTGAAAGGGATCTGGTATCATATAACCAATTCTACTTTATCTTCTTTTAACTTGCGGCACAAAACTGGATGTCAAAAATGTATGGCTTCTGAGAAAGGAGGAGGATTTAGCATGATAAAAAGAAATAGAAATAGAGATCCCATCACATTTTTTCTTTTCTTTTTGGTAATTCAAGCAGCCTTAGCTCTATTTTACTGTCTAAAGGAAAAGGTAGCACTATCTGTTTGAACTATCAATTCAGAATGGCATTAATTTTTCTTCTGGAGTTTCTACAGAAGAAAAGATTTCTTAGTTAGACGCTTAAGAAAAACATTAAGCTCTAGGTTATTCCGCTACATGAATGGTTTTGTGATGAGTATCTCCCTCAGTCTATGTTTGAAGTGGGTGATCGGCTATTTCTGAGCATATTTGCATGCTGTGCTAGTATAGAGATAGCTGATATTTTTGAACTTTTTCATATGTGAGTCAGAGGTCATGACCCCCCCAAAGTGAAACAAGACATGTCTATGAGTTTCTTGCTCCAAAGAAGGTTATACATTTGAATGGCAGTTTTGTATTCACCATTCTTAAACCAATCTCTCAGTAACATGACCCAGGAAACACTGATCTCCCCCCGCTCCTTCTTTTTGGTAATTATGTGTACGTTCAACAGCAATGATCAAGGTCAGCCTCATAAAACACATGTGGGATACAGTAAGCTAACCAAAACAATAGTAGCAGAGGACATTGGGCAGAACACATGATTGTTTATCCATACCGTAGTTTTTATTTTAACATGCTGCTCTATGGTTCAGATAAGTCAACCTTCTATGAGATGTAAATGCAGATCATGGTTAACACCACTTGCTAACCACGAACTGACTTATGCTGCAGGTTTAAAAGGCTGTGGGAAGTTATCATCCAGCCCTCTCCCAGAAAAATGAAATATCCTAGGAAATATTGAAAAGGCAGAATATTTCTCTGGATATGAAAAGAAAGAAACATGTTTTAAAACACAGAATAGTTGCCTGTACCTTCCTGCCCATCCACCCTGTTAATGGGCCATTAAGAAGGCCAAGCTAGTCCCTTTTACATAATAAAGACTTCTCCACTGCAGCCCCAGGGGGGATGGGAGTAAAGGCATGATAATATTGGCCCTTTACTCAACTGACCACATGGCATCTGAGAACTCAACTAAACCTGGATTCAAAACACAGCCCAGAGAGTTGCCCATGCATGGCCCTATGGGAGTCTGACAACCAATCAGAATACATTTCTTACACAGGAACAGGAAACAGAGAGGTGGGACTAAACAGGTTATAAAAAGCCTAGCAAGCCCCTCCTTCAGCCCTTCTCTTCTTCTCCACCAACATTGAAGCATGTGACCACCTTTTCTGTTCAGGGCTCAAGCCATGTGGTCCTGTCCAACAATAAACCATCTTTCCAAGCAGCCTCCATGTCTCCAGTGTCTTTTTCCCCACTTGGAGCTGAACCCAGAAGGACATTTTTTTCATCAAGGCACAGAAGCCAAACAAATAGGTCAAAAGGTTTTAGCTACAAGTGTAGCCAGACAAGTGTCAGAAAGAAACTTTATACCTGAAAAGGGAGTAGGGGAAGTATGCAGACTTAACTGTAATATGCTGGCTGGGGAATTCTGGGAATTGAAGTCCACAAGTTTTAAAGTGGCCAGGTTTGTAGATCCCTGATGTAAAATATAGAAGTTTCTATAATTTGCCTTGTTTTCTCTGGTTCACCGACAAATGCGCGCTCGACAAAAGCACGCCGACAAAACCACGGGAAAAAAACCATGAGTTTGAAATCGCGCCAACAAATGAGCGCAGAAGCGCACCAACAACAGTGCGCCGACAGAAGCGTGCTCTAAACCTAACCCTAAAGGTAACCCTAACCCTAACCCTAAAGGTAACCCTAACCCTAACCCTAACCCTAACCCTAACCCTAACCCTTACCTTAACCGTAATTGCGCTTCTGTCACTGCTCTTTTGTCGGCGCGCCTTTGTGGGCGCGCTATCGAAGTCGCGGTTTTATCACCACGGTTTTGTTGGCGGGCTGTTGTAGGGCGCGTATTTGTCGGGTCACGGTTTTCTCCTTGATTTCTTGGGAAAGGTTCCTAATAAAGACAAACTGACCTCACTCTCCTCAACAGATTTGTGTCCATGTTGTCTATGATGATTTATTTATTAACTTAATGTGCTGCCCATCTCACTATCAAACAACTCTGGGCAGCTAATGTTCTACACATGTTCTCCATGAACCATTGTTAGATCTATTTTCATTTAATTGGCTTATTCCCCCCCCCCCTTCGGGGTGTGTGTTATATGATGGAATAAGGGTTTTCCCATACATAGATTCACATTTTTGCATACATAGGCAATAATGAAAAGTACATTCACAGAGGTAAACATAATTAGTGCCTAAATACCACGTTGTGTTATTCAGGACACAGAAAGTGAGAATTCAATATGTATGTATTGATGGAATGAAAAGGCAAAATGTTTCTGTATTTCCTGGTCCTATCTCCAATAATCCAATATAATCCTGTTCAAGATGTATTGCTGGTTGTAGATGAGGGGAATTAAAATCCTAATGCTGTCAGCTGTTGGCCTGAGAAATATTGCTATATCTTCCATATTGATGAGGCAGGAGTGATATATGTGACCTTTATAAACACCACATGAATCTTGTGTAGAAATGGTTTTCATAAAGGCGGGTTTACTATTTTTTTCTGTCAAATCTCTTCACTCTTTTCACTCTATCCCTTTCTTAAGCCTTTGTCACATACAAGTCATGTTTAGAGAACAGGATTAGCAAAAGCAACAACAACACACCCATAGAAATGTGTATACTGTAATTTTTAAGAGACACCCATTCTTTGTAGTCTTTTATCCAAAGTTTCTGGCTTACCATAATGTAAAGGCTTAAACGCAACTAATTTAATTTCCTTTAGTTAGCATATTAACTTAGGCTACTGCACTTGGTGAAAAGGTCCAAAATGTCAGTCACTTAGATTTAATCTAGCAGGTAAGCTGGAAACCTGGCATCAGTGCAGATGGAATAATTGGTTTTCTATGAATAATAGAAAGTAGAAACTTAAATGAGGTACAAATCTGTATTTCTTCCAGCAGATCATCCTGTATTGCTTACACAGTTTATGAATGAGATCACCTCCTTCTCTAAGAAACCATTCATACTTAGTTTTTACTTGTGAATACCAGCTAAAATAGACAAAATAGACAGAAAGAAGAACATGAAGAAGTTATGTAATTAAATGTTTTCTTTGAAGTTTCTTTGAAACTATCAGTATCTTTCTATTGTTTTTATAAGTCAAGGGTGGTGCCCTCTAATTTTGTTCACATGTTATATTATAAGCTATCTGCTTGAGCAGCCAATTTTGGCTTATTGAAGATAGCACGGCTAAGCAAGATTGCTCAATGTAACGTATAAACTTTACATCTGCATCAGTAAATAAAGAATAAATATTAGAAATTATAGCTTAATTTATATGGACATCGATATGGAAGGATTTATGTTGCTGTTTTTAATTCTATCAGCATTCTTGATTGTATTACTTATCTAGGTGATGTTAGAACTTGATATTGGTACTCATGTGCAGATGTAACAAACAATGATTAGCAATTATATACGTTCAAGTGCTGCATAGAGCAGGGGTATCAAACTCGATTTCATTGAGGGCCACATCAGGGAGGTGTTTGAACTTGGGTGGGGGTGAGGTGGGTGTGGCCAGGGTGGGTGTGGCGAGCTTGACGTCACTCGTGTCGGGAGTGCCTGTGGTGGCTCTGCCAGCGGAAACTTCCAAGCTCTGTTTTTGACTGCAATGGCTTCCTGCATGCTCGCTGCCTCCTCTCTGCCTCTGCCAGCAAAAATGGAGGTCAGGGGAGGAATGTGTGCCCCCCCTCAAGCTCCATTTTTACTGCAGGAGGCCATCATGACCAAAATGGAGACTTTGAGGGCTGTGTGCGGTCTCCCGAGCTCCGTTTTTGCTGGCAGAGGCACTGTGGTCGGGTCCAGAGGTGGGTTCCTACCAGTTCGCACCTATTTGGTAGAACCGGTTCGTCAAATCTACCAAACCAGTTAGAAGAGGTTCCACCAGTGGACCCGGAAAGCAGGCCATACCTACAGAAGAGGTTCCAAATTTTTTTGAAACCCACCACTGGTCTGGTCCTTTGCTGTTTCCAGGGTGGCCCTGTGGACCAGATCTAAGCACCCCCAAGGGCCAGATCCGGCCCTCGGGCCTTGAGTTTGACACCTCTGGCACAGAGTATAGAGCAGCTTTCCACAGCTTGATCACTCCAGGTATTTTAACCATTCACTCTGCTGGCAGGGTTGATGGGCATAGTATGAAGCCTCTGAAAGCAGAATGGGAGAACGCGTCACATCCATCTCATCACAGTCAACTTGCTGCAAGGCAATTCAATAAATACAAAAATTTGAAATTAATTTCAACAGAACCATGGCCAATAATAATAAAATAAAAAGTCAATCCATAATTGCAAGAGAGAATAATAATTTCAATAAAAAACATGACCCCCCCTTCAATAATAAAAGTAACTGAATGAAATAATTAATGCAGCATTGAATTGTCCTGCGGTGAGTTGGCTATGGTGAGTTGTTCTACACCCTCTGAAAGGTACCAAGTTGGACTAGGCTCAGTTGGTGCTTCAGAAATGTCAAAAAACATTATACTGCGAAACCTTATGGTTTATGGATAATATTCTGTCTTCCAAATTGCTATGGAAAGTAAGCTTTCTATCCATCTCACTCACCCTAGGCTAGAAGAGATGAACTGACATCTGAATATAGTCACTCATGTGTACATGAAGTAATACGGGGTAGTACAGCTAAAAGTCAAACACTTATTCAAAACTGGAACTATTCCATATGGAAATGATTCTTGCAAAGTAGAAAAATCTCCAAATATTTCGTGTGCAAAGTTTTAGTGTAGCATTGTACTCTTTTTGCATTCCTGGGAGTCTTTAATGCTGAACGTTTGGCAGCAGAGTGAGAGGAGACAGTAATGGCCATATGCCATATCATTGTTTGCTTTATCAGCTTCAGAACTATTCAACTGTCTTCCCAGCTTTATTTAAATCGGGTTTTTAACCACACAGATTAACACAGTTTTCAATACAAGCCAAAAACAAATAACCTACTATACTGTTTTTTTTTAACGTGGAGTGCTTTCTAACAAGACAGTATAAAATGACATTTCTTAGGTAACAATTTAAAACCTGGCATTCATGAACTTCCGGGTCTTGTGCCAAGTTGTAAATCTAACTGAGCAAAAAAATATAAATAAACGCCATAAATAAAGCAAGTTAAAAAGTGCTTAAGTCTTTTCTACTTTTTTCAATAGGTCCGGCATATGTTCCTATCAAACCATTGTTACTGATTTTGCTGTTCTATAAACTAAAATGCCCATTATCTGCAGCGCTGATCGGGTGCCATGGATAAATCTGGTGCTAAGGCTTTTCAGTGCATTTGCTATTCATTTAAAAAAATCAAACCTTTATATATATATTTTTGGGGGGTGAAGAAATGAGAGAAGGTAATTTCTTAATTCACAAAGTAGTAATATCAGGACACTGGGA